>NC_086322.1:180951858-181253608 GCF_036172605.1 Pelobates fuscus | reverse complement strand
AGTGCAATCGAGCACCGGGTCTACAAACAAATGTGAGTTGGAGTGCAAGGTTTTTTCCTTTTTATATATATATTTGTGTACGGGATTATGGAAGGGGCGCACATTAAAACTGTGTGTAATTTAAATATATGAGAGTCGGTTGAGGTGTGCCGAAACCGACGTGAGGTTAGGCCTGCAAAAGAGGGCCCGCCTGGTTATGATGAACTGATAAGAGGGTGTGGTGGGAGGGGAACTTCCGGATCGACGAAGACAGGTGAGTGGGGACTAGTTAGCTTATATAGGGCTGTAAATCCCTCCCACAATTTCAGGCAAAAGCCTTCTATTTGTGTACGGGATTATGGAAGGGGCGCACATTAAAACTGTGTGTAATTTAAATATATGAGAGTCGGTTGAGGTGTGCCGAAACCGACGTGAGGTTAGGCCTGCAAAAGAGGGCCAAAAAGTGTGTGACATTTATTAGACATAACAAATCACTTAGACATATTATAGAAAGCGAGCCTGATTTCTTTCTGGATTTGGAATGAACCGGTTGTATGCCGAGGACTACCAGCGACCCATCTTCTCTACAAGATGAGTTGGAACTGGATGACTTGAGGCTGCTGTGGCGACCCTAACACGGAATGAATGTACCGAGAAGGAACTTTGGATTGAGGCCAAGACTAACAAACAAGGAGCGAATGTATAGCATGAACTGTTTGAGAGATGTGGCAAAATTGTACGTGCAACCATTATAATCGGAACGCATTTAGCATCTTGAAACCACATACAATAATTACACATATCGAAAGCCGTAGAGTACGTTTGCTTAGTATTAGTGGACAAATCTTACCTGCATAGACTCTAACTACAGGCATGATTGATACCTTTTTTGACCTGCAGAGGAAATCTGGACTGTGTGTTCTTTATCTCAACCGTTACGTTTAAGCAATGTCCGACTTCAGGACTTCGGAAGTGGCTAAAGCGGAGGAAACTGCAGGGGAACTTGAGACGTCAGGGTTAGCGTTTATTAAAGATAATACGATACCTGGAGCTAGTTCTTGTAGCATGCTGTGAGGAGGAAGGAAACGTAATAGGTTTAGATTATGCGAAACTCGGCTCATTGAGCTTTCTCGTGTAGTAGAGCTGCTAGCTAATGGGAACCAATAGGTGAAGATAAGGACTATCCCGTAAGAGTTGAGGCCGTGCCAGTAGCCCTGTGTTTGAGAGAAGCCCTACCTACGATTTAGGCCATGTGGACTTGTACCATCTAAGCGCGGCAGGGTATTAACCTCTTGTGGAAAAGCGTTAACCTGACCGAACACGTGCGATTACCTGCATTAAACCATAGCGAAAAAGGACTGTAACAGGCGCCTGAAGAAACTGCCGTGACGTGAATCGAAGAATAGAATGCAAAACCGTGACCCACCGTAGGGAAATGTTTGCACGAGAGAGGAACCTGAAGAGGAGCTTTGACAAAATTTGAAGACGATATGTGTTCGTATAGCAAGTACCCTATAGCAGCTACTTGGTAGGCATGAGATCGTGAAAGATCGTACAACAGGATGCGTAAGGTGTCACGCCTTAAATTAAAACATCCAGCATGACCGAAAGTAACTCCCTATGGACTACTTAAGCTTACATAAAGAGAAGCGTGAACGACGACAAATGCGTGATAAATGAATTGACTGCGCATGGAGGACCCTGTGAACGTCAGGCGTGCAGACAAGTCCCTAATTAGTAGATTAAGGATCCGAATGGTATTTGTTTGGCCAAAAAGAAGGCGGAGTGATGCCTCGGTGTTCGATATGAAACAGGTGGGAATTCCGTTCACCCGGTCCGATCAGATCGCTAAAGCTTGTCCTGCATAGGTCGTATAAGCTACGCCGACGTGAAAACTGAGTGATAGTATGAGTCGATAAACGGTAATTGAGAACTCAGCGAACCGAAGCGCCCCCAAAACGTTGTGAAGAAATAAACGGTATATCCGTGATACATGAGTCCGGAAGCAGTCACTGTGCGTCATGTCCGCGCCTGGAGGACCCGACGATGGTCCGATACGAGGCCAAATCTGTACGACGTGCAATGCGGAGGGCAACGTGAGACCCAACATACCAATTCGACTGAATATAAGCAAGAAATGCCCGAAACATGTTGTTGGAGGAACCGCTGGTCTTGGAGTTTCCAAGCTTGGACTGGGCACGTAGTGTACGTGGTACCTAAGGATCGCCAGTGAGCGACAGGTTGGGGTAATATATATGTATGTATAAATATATACAACCATATATACACAGGTAACCTCGAACAGCTAGCACTAAGCGTCTAGCAGACCCATTGCCCGTAAGAGATAACGTATTGAAAGCACCGGAGTAGCCGAGTACGATAGTTCTGAAATACCGTTTTGCACCAATGTAGGAGCATGTAACGCACGAACAAAACAAATGCGGGAAATAAAGCGCTAGGATACCTGAAGCGGTTATGGGATCTAAAACAGAGCGATTTTGCTTGACGGGTCTGGGGTGTGCGCCCCCCCCCCCCCCCAGCTTGCTAGGAGCGCGAGCGTGAGTGCGTGTGTGCTGGCCGACTAGCTAGTGCCGCGATGCGGCGAAACGATTACACTAGGTTGGTGACAGGTGAGGCCCTGCTAGTTGCCAAGCGGCTTGAGAGGCTCTACCTATGCGTTGGCGCGAGGGGGCAGCGTGGCCACTGAATGAGGTGGCGGGGTGTCGGCCTCTCGGTGACAGTTAACATAAGATAGACTGGGAGTGACAGATGAGGCCCTCTCTATGCCACAATGCGAGGCGACTAACTATGATTTGGCCCGAGGGGCATAGTACCTCCGAGTATGAGGATGGGTGTTGGCCTCGCGGGACCACTAACCTATGGCGAAGAAGCCAGGGGGAATAACAACTAGTGGACACCTAGGAACCTAACAGCCAGCAGTTGCTAACTAAGATGGAAGGTCGGGTAGTGAGAGAGGACATGCTACAGAGCGAAACGTGGGTAGCGATGAGGTAGGATCGTACTTCTGAGCGAAACTGGAGTGCCCAGCGAGGATGTGGGGTCCGGATGGTCGGGACGTATGAACTAGAATGCGTGTATGATCGTATGTATGGCCCTCGGGGCTCGTGGTGCCAGACCGTGGCCTTGAGTCGAAATGCAATACGAATAAACGTGTATATCAGTTGTCGTAATACATATATGTTCGTAGTATTGTTAAATGCGTACGTGCCTTAGCCGAGGCTCGCTCCCCAGAACTGCAATATGAAAGTAGACGCGTTTGTCCAATAACGCAAGTGCTTGTCTGCGTAGGAGTACGCCGGGTTTTACACGTAACGCAGAATGCCGCGCTGACTGAGGATGAATTAGGGCTGGTAGAGACAACGCACCGCGTGCTGTGTACCCACATCGCTTAGAAGACCCTCACAACGATGAGCAGGTGAAAGCAAGTCAGAATAGCCAATTAACCAAAAATTCAGCCATAAGCAAACGAGCAGGCAAATGTCCGAAACCGCCAATGCGTGTCCCTGTATATCCGTATGTCAGTGTACATATCTGCGTATGAATGCGTACGTGAACGTCAGGGATAATGTATTAATATAAACACGGAATCATTATATTATTATAATTTTTTTTTTATTTTTTTTGTGTGTGTAGAGAGCTTTAATTATGCAATTTGTGTAATGCAGCCCTGGACAGAGGGAAATAAAATCAAAACTGTGGACGAAATGGTAAACTTGGGTAGAGGCAGAAGTGAGCTGTAGTGCAACGATAATGGCTTCGGTGTCTACCTGGAATCATGTCAGTAATGGAGAGATTAATAAGACATGGGGGTGTCAAGCTGCACGCACCAGATGCTATTGAATTTAACCAGAATTCCCTGCCAGCGGTGGGCGTGCTGAGGATTATAGGAGTTGAAGGAGCACAGCATCCGGTGTAAAATCTCTGGTATAAGGAATTAGTTAGTATAAAAGGAGAATATCTATGCAGTGCACAAACAATGCGCAGAACACATTCATAAAACGTGCCCATATGCAATTGAAGACACGGCTAGAGGGCTGTATATATTATAATGAGCACCCCTGGTCCTTTAAAAAGCTTGTCTGTGTGTGCAGGGATGAGTTAAATAATGGGGGCTGGGTGGTGGAGGGTTAAATGATTAATACAATTAGAACTAATCCTTGTGGTGCAGCCAATGAATTACTGAAATAACCCTATGCATCGCTAACCCATTGCTAGGGGTACAGCGTATTAGACGAAATTTAACTGCCCTTTAACTGTAATCAATTGGCCTTCTATATATATACACACACACATACATATATACATTACACACAATGTCTATATATATATATATATATATATATTTTTTTTTTTTTTTTTTATTTTTTATATTAACAAAATACCCGTAAGATGTTGCAACTATAATGGCAGAATTACCCCCAGGGGTATAGGAGGAGAGAACGCAGAGGAGACCCAAGAAGTCAGTAACCCCATGAAAAATTTAGAGTCCAAAAGGAGCCAGCCAATTATATAACCAATATTAAGTGACCAGAAGCATTCATGTGAATTCATGGCAAACAAACCGTTCCCCATGCCCCCCCACTTGTACCCCATATATAAGAAAAAACTAATCAACGCAGGAAATATCAAGCCTTGTTATTACTAATGCCAGCGTGCAGCTGCCCACACAGCTATAATATATAGGGTGGCACACATGAATATACTCAAATGAACATTTAAATATGCGAATGCGTAATAAATGAGACCGGGAAGGAAGTAGCCGAAACGGCATGCACACGAGGATGGAAAGGCAAGCGTTTTGAAGCGAAACGAAAGCGATGAATTGGGAAAGCGAGGTGATGTGCGAATAGAGATCGTGAAGGGTGAGTAGAACGAGCACGGACTGAAAAGACTTACGGTTAGACGAATGAGAGATTGCTGAAGGCCGCGTGGGACAGCCAGGAACCGGCGGGCAGCGTGGCGCACGACGCGGAGGAATGACGTCAGGCGGAACGAAAGCGGGAGAACTTCCGGATCGACGAAGACAGGTGAGTGGGGACTAGTTAGCTTATATAGGGCTGTAAATCCCTCCCACAATTTCAGGCAAAAGCCTTCTATATATATATATATATATATATGTACTCTGCGTGTGCTCAATCTTACAGAGGTATAGTCAGAGTTATAGTACTGTGGTCTCGGTCTGTATAATGCCCTTTAGTTCAAAAAAGTACAAATAAAATAAATGTATTCAGGCAGCTATTTTCAGTTGGAACTACGCAAGCAAGATGTACTTCTCACCGGAGCTCACAGTAATGAGATGATTATGTCAGCAATACATAGCACCAGCAGTGACTAGTGATAGCTCTCTATGGCAAGGCCTACCTTGAAGAAAACAGAATGTAAAGCAGTTTGTAACCATTTGTAAAATATTCAGCAATGTGACATTTTCTTAATGTTTATTTCTTTTATCCGTCTGCAGGGATGTTTTATTAACAATAGTACTGCCCCCAGTCTGTATCTGCAAAGTAAAACCAAAGACAACATGGAGATACAAACAAATAGCTACTTAAGAATGCACATATAACATTGTAATATTATTGTGGCATAAGTATTATAAGCAAGGTTACCCCATTAAGGAGAAAAGACACATGAGTGGATGAACCTGTATACCCATATCGTCTTTAGTTGTATTTTTGGTCTATTTGGTGGACCAGCTGGGAAGATCTCATTGGGAAGCTGCCACCAATAAACCCCAACCAGGATAAATTATAAGTTAAGTATCCTTTAAAATTATTATATTATTTATTATATTATATTATCACTCCAGGGGGCCCAGCCGCCGCTACGATCCCTGCGACCGTGGGCCAGTCGGGGGGTACAGCCACTTCACGCGAGCCTGGGCCCCTTACAAGCACACAAACCTGGTCTCCCTCCCTGAGTCTTTGCAGAGTTTGCACAGCAGGTGTCACGATTTGGGGAACCCAACACGCTAACACACACACAGACACACACACAGAAAGTGTGCAGTACCGGACCTTAGAGTGGCCGGGCTAAGCACACACAGAATAGTCAGGAGATAAGCCGAGTAAGGGGAACCAGAAAACAGAATAACGAGAAACAAGCCGAGGTCAAAGGGTAGGAGAAAGTCACAAAGTCAGCATAACAAGCCAGAGAGTACGTAACCAGAAAGCACACGTTCAGTATCAATACATAAAGCAAAGACCACAACAGGGCACAGAGAGGCAGGAAAGGTAAGTATAAATATCCTAGCCTTAATTCTGATTGGATAACTTCCAATCAGAATTAACAAACACACTGTGATTTTTGTACTGTCGCTTTAACGCCGGGTCACGTGAGTGACCCCGGCGTTCTGATATGGGTGCCAGCTCCCAGCGTGCAGCGTTAGACATGCTGCCGCTGGGGGGAGGAGGAGGAGAGGACGCGACGTGTCAAGAGGAGAGGACGCCGCTCGCCGACCGGTAAGAGGAGGGGGGACCGCGGGCAGCGACGGACCGAGGGTGAGCGGATTGCAGCCTCCCCTCACCGCTCCCCGCGGAGCCCTGACATAACCCCCCCCCTCGAGGACCGCCCAGAGGGCGGGAAGCCGAAGGCTTCAAAGGAAACCGCGCATGAAAGGAGCGGATCAAAGAGGGCGTGTCCAAGTCAGAGACAGAAACCCACGACCGCTCCTCCGGGCCGTTAACCTTCCAATCAACCAGATACTGCAACCGACCTCGAGAGAAACGAGAATCAAGGAGAGCAGCCACCTCATATACGTCACTAGAGACCGCGCGGAGGGCATCGGAACGCCTGAGAGACCCAGAGAACCGATTACAGAGCAAGGGCTTCAAAAGGGAGGTGTGAAAGGTGTTAGGTATGCGCATGGAAGGGGGCAAGGCCAGGGAGTAGGATACAGGATTCACCCTACGCAACACCTTATAGGGACCAAGGAACTTGGGCGCGAACTTCATCGAGGGAACCCTAAGGCGGAGATTCCTAGAGGACAACCAAACCCTATCACCCGGAGCATAAGAAGGAGCCGCACACCTACGACGATCAGCAAATCTCTTTTGAGTAGCAGCAGCATGACAAAGAGCAGCATGGACCTGATCCCACATCTTCCGTAAGGAGGCGAGGTGCTCGTCCAAAGCGGGCATTCCCTTTGTCGGAGAACACACCGGGAAGGACAGCGGGTTGGAACCCATAAGCCACCATAAAAGGACTTACGCCAGTAGAAGAATGAGACACAGTGTTCCTGGCAAACTCAGCCCAGGGAAGGAGACGGGACCAGTTGTCCTGGTGTGCATTCGTGAAACAGCGTAAATACAACTCCACAGACTGATTTGCTCGTTCGGCAGCTCCATTAGATTGCGGATGATAGGAGGAAGTAAACGATAAGGAGACCCCCATCTCAGCACAAAAGCCTCTCCAAAACCGAGAGACAAACTGAGGGCCCCTGTCAGATACGATATCTTGTGGTATACCATGCAAGCGGAACACTTCTTTGGCAAACACCTGAGCCAACTGAACCGCAGAAGGTAGCTTCTTAAGCGAAATGAAGTGCGCCATTTTGGAGAACCTATCCGTTACAGTCAAAATTACTGTCTGCCCATCAGATGAAGGAAGATCCACAATAAAGTCCATGGATAAGTGTGTCCACGGTTTCTTGGGTACAGATAGGGGCATAAGGAGTCCCAGGGGTTTAACATTAGGGGACTTACACTGTGTACAGACACGGCAAGCCTGCACATAATCTACCACGTCTTTTTTGAGTGAGGGCCACCAAAACTGTTGGAAAAGACCCTTGTAAGTCTTGGTAACCCCTGGATGACCAGCCGTTTTGGCGGTGTGAAATAAAGTTAACAACTTCTTTCTGTCTTTTACTTTCACGTACAGCTTACCAATAGGAGTCTCAGAGGGTGCTTGGGATTGGTATGACTTGATACCATCAAGAAAAAGAGACGAGATAACCAAACGGGTAGTAGCTATTATATTAGTTGTGGGTACAATGGGCTCAGGAGTGGAGGTAACAGAATCCACAGGTTCGTACTGGCGGGAGATAGCATCAGCCTTGACATTTCGATAACCAGGCCTGTATGTGATTATGTACTGAAAACGTGAGAGAAATAAAGACCATCTAGCCTGACGGGAGGATAACCTCTTAGCATCTGCGATATAGGATAGATTTTTATGATCGGTTATAACCAGAATCTTGTGTCTAGCTCCTTCTAACAAGTACCTCCATTCCTTAAATGCCATCACTATAGCCAATAATTCCCTGTTCCCGACGTCGTAATTCTTTTCAGACTCTGACAAGCTTTTAGAAAAGTAACCACAGGGAAGGAGGGGTTCGTCATATGATTGTCTTTGTGACAACACTGCTCCTATACCTGATTCAGAGGCGTCTACTTCCAGTACAAAGGCAAGGGAAGGATCAGGATGGTGTAACACAGGGGCAGTGGCAAATGCCTTATTTAGAGTCTCGAAGGCCACAATAGCATTAGGATTCCAAACCCTGGGGTGTAAACCCTTTTTTGTCAGTTTAGTGATAGGGGAAATAATGGATGAGAAGTTTTTAACGAACTTTCTATAATAATTGGCAAACCCTATAAATCGCTGTATTGCCTTAAGTCCTTGGGGAAGGGGCCAGGACAATATGGCTTCCAATTTAGAAGGATCCATGCTGAATCCTTGTTCAGAAATAACATAACCCAGGAATTGTACAGAAGTTTGGTCGAATAAGCATTTTTCTAATTTACAATAAAGACCGTTCTGCAACAACCTCTTAAGCACCATCCTAACATGAGTATGATGTGTCTTCAAATCTGGAGAATATACAAGTATGTCATCAAGGTAGACTACAGCACAGACATGCAGTAGATCTCTAAGGACATCGTTTATGAGATCCTGAAAAACGGCAGGAGCATTACACAATCCAAAAGGCATGACCAGATACTCGTAATGCCCACTACGTGTATTGAACGCCGTTTTCCATTCATCGTTCTCCTTGATACGAACAAGGTTATAAGCCCCCCTGAGGTCTAGTTTAGTAAAATATCTAGAACCTTTGGCACGATCAAACAATTCAGTAATGAGGGGGATCGGATAGGCATTTTTAATCGTTATATTGTTTAGGGCTCTGTAGTCTATACACGGTCTCAAATCGCCCTCCTTTTTTGCCACAAAAAAGAAACCAGCCCCGGCAGGAGAGGAGGACCTTCTAATAAAACCTTTACTTAAGGCCTCCCGTATGTACTCCTCCATGACCAGGTTTTCTTTCTCAGAAAGAGGGTAGACCTTACCCCTAGGAGGCATAGTACCCGGTAATAGATTTATGGCACAGTCATACTCACGGTGTGGGGGTAGCTTATCTGCCTCCCTTTTTTCGAAAACCAAAGCAAGGTCTGCATACACAGAAGGGACAGAAACAGAAAGCGGTTTAGCCGTGGGCACGTTAAGTAAGCAAACGGGACGTACTTGGGCCATACAGTCTCGTTGACAGGATTCTCCCCAGGAGAGTATGTCTAAACAACCCCAATCAAGTACTGGGTTGTGTTTCACTAACCAGGGAAAACCCAGAACAATGGAAGCAGTAGGGGAGTCAATTATTTGGAAGGTTAACCTTTCCTTGTGTAAAACACCCACAGACATAACTATATCTTGGGTTTCATGGGTCACCAGAGGTCTCTCAAGTGGTCTACCATCTATGGCCTCAACGGCCAAGGGTGTGGCCTTTTGGATCAAAGTCAAGGCCGCGGTTCTGGCAAAGGTCTCATCCATAAGGTTGTCAGCCGCACCTGAATCGATCAAGGCTTTAGTTGTTATGGTGGTTTTATTGACCAAAAGAGAGACCGTAATAAATGGTCTGGAGATGGACACATGAGGGGACAAAGTCATAACACCCGAGGCCGACCCCTCTCTAGGCCTTAGGCTGTTACGAGGGCGTCGTTATTCCAAACCACTTCAGCTGCTAGAGTGCGGAATTCGATAGTATAATCCGCTACAGATCTGTTACCCTGTCGAACCCTAAGCAGAGCTTTGCCAGCAGAGGCAACCCTACCGGGTTGATCAAACATGCGTTTGAATGCTGACAAAAAATCTGCAAAGGACATAGGAGACATATTTTCTCACATGGGGTTTGCCCATGCTAAAGCTCTCCCAGACAGGTGGTTTATCAAAAAGTCAATTTTGGATCTGTTGGTGGGATAAGAACGTGGATTCATCACCAAATGAATGTCAATTTGATTGAGGAAACCACGACACAATGCTGGGTCACCACTATAGCGCTGTGGCGTTGTCATATGGACCACATGAGCAGGAAGGGGTACTGGAGTGGCAATGGGTTCGGGCACAGCAGCAACCGCCTCCTGGACGGCAGGCTGCAGGTGTGCAGTACGAGCCAGTATGGTCTGCAAAGCTTGAGCAAACTGATCCATACGGTGGTCCAAGCCATCCATTCTAGCCTCCTGATTAACTAGGAGCTGTGGTATGTCAGCAGGTTCCATTATGGCCCTGTTGTAATGCCACGATTCGGGGAACCCAACACGCTAACTCACACACAGACACACACACAGAAAGTGTGCAGTACCGGACCTTAGAGTGGCCGGGCTAAGCACACACAGAATAGTCAGGAGATAAGCCGAGTAAGGGGAACCAGAAAACAGAATAACGAGAAACAAGCCGAGGTCAAAGGGTAGGAGAAAGTCACAAAGTCAGTATAACAAGCCAGAGAGTACGTAACCAGAAAGCACACGTTCAGTATCAATACATAAAGCAAAGACCACAACAGGGCACAGAGAGGCAGGAAAGGTAAGTATAAATATCCTAGCCTTAATTCTGATTGGATAACTTCCAATCAGAATTAACAAACACACGTGGGGGGTATCTATACCCCCCACTGTGATTTTTGTACTGTCGCTTTAACGCCGGGTCACGTGAGTGACCCCGGCGTACTGATATGGGTGCCGGCTCCCAGCGTGCAGCGTTAGTCATGCTGCCGCTGGGGGGAGGAGGAGGAGAGGAAGCGAGCGGCGTGTCAAGAGGAGAGGACGCCGCTCACCGACCGGTAAGAGGAGCGACGGACCTAGGGTGAGTGCTGCGAGCGGATTGCAGCCTCCCCTCACCGCTGCCCGCGGAGCCCTGACAGCAGGAAGGGGAAGAGGCTCTCTGCCTTTACCTCCGCGCTGAGTCCTGTTTTTTCCCCCAAGTGTTGCCGTGGTAACTATGGCAACGCTCGATTACATGTGGTGCTGGGATTCGCGGAAAGAGCCTTCATCCCGAAGAGGTGGAGGCAGAGAGCCTCTGCAGCACCACCGAACCACCAGAGAATATGCCATCCCCTCCCTCGATACTGGTAGGACACAGGGAGGGGGAGATATATGAAATATTTTTTTCTTAAATTACATTACAAAATAAATATTAAATACAAGATGCTCCCTTTTTAGCCCCCACAGCCCCTATCCTTCCCAGCAAACACACTCTCACACACACACACATTGCATCCCTACACACACTGCATCCCTACACACACACACACACTGCATGCTGCATCATTACATACACACACACACACACACAATGCATCCCCCCACACACACTCACACACACAATGCATCCCTACATACACACACAATGCATCCCTGCCCACACACACACACAAACACACAAGGCATTCCTACACACGAACACACACACACACATGAACTATGCATCCCTTACACACACAGAAGATACACACACACACAATACATCCCTTACACACACAGAAACACACAACGTGTCCTTTACACACACACAGAAACAGATACTACTTACTGGGACGGAGGGAATGACACATATGGAGGGGCCGGTACGAAGGTAATGACATACATGGAGGGGCTAGGGGGAATGAGATGCATGGAGGGGCTGGTGGGGGGGGGATTGAGACACATGGCGGGCAAAGAGGGGGGTATGAGACGCATGGAGGGGCTGAGGGGGGCGGGGATTAGACTTTGGTGGGGTCCTAGGGCAATTTTCGCACCGGGGTCCAGTGATTTTTAGTTACGCCTCTGCTAGTATGTGTGGGTGTCTGGAATGACCTTTCAATGTATTGCCTTTAATGAAGTCCCAATTTAATTTTATGTGTACATTGCACTAGCTGAATTGTTCACAGATGTATAGATTACTATATACTTAACATAACCCTATGCTTTCCTATATATGACGCAGATGTAAACATTTTTTAAGTTCTTCTAAACATGTGTTGTTTTTTTAATGGGAGGAAATGGGCCATTGTAGATGTATCAGCTATACATGGATCTCTTTCCCAGTGCGTAACTTTTAATAACATGTACCAGTGCATCATATCAGATCAGATCAATCATCTTCCATTTAGTGGCACTCAGCATTCAAATACATACTTGTATAAACTAGATGCATCTTCTTATACTGCACAGCTTTAAACAGCTGGTAACAAACTCATCGAAAATTCATTTTCTCCAGCCCGGGCATGTGAAAGCAGTTTAGTGATATCACAGGATGTGCTTTCACGTGAAATTAGCCATTTGTACATGGAAGCTGCATTCTCACAGCCAAGTGAACATGAGTGTGTATATTTATTTCTCGTTCCTTCTGATTTCACATATACAGCAATGTGATGAAAGCTATTTCTTATTTTTCCAAATAAATCGTTACAAAATGACATTTTGGATTAAGTTAAGTAATGACGAGTAAAAGTTCAAACTCAAACTCCCTTCTCCCTGACCTTCACATGTTTTAATTGGTTTAATTTAAGGCTCACTGGTAGTTTGGCAGTCTGTTTATTCACTTGACACATAACATGTGCAAGATTAGGGAAATAAGCCTATATGACAAAAAATACATGAACATTTCTAGATTTTTAGTTGTTTTTATTAGTTCTTGATTATCACAATAAACAAAGTAAAAGGTGCCCCAAAATTCCAGTCCCTTTATTAATGACAGACGCTTACCTCTATTCAGTCAACTCCTCAATCTAATATACTGTGAAAGACCGAAAATATAGAAAGGAAATAGATATACACCAGACTATATTCAAAAGAGAGAATTCAAAGTAAATTTCAAATTAAATGCTGAACTAAAAGCATAGGTGACCGAGACAATTTCTCAAGTCTGCCTATTTTGACCTTAAATTTGAAATACACATTGAATTCTCACTTAAGTGTTCTTGTGTGTCTGGCCTTTATTTATACTATTCTTTTTTATTATCAAATAAAGAAGACCAATTTTTCTGCTCGGCCATGGTGTATTCTCTCTCAATCAACTCAGTTGGATGTTTTCTCTTCTGAAGAGAACAAACTGTTTCCTAGGATCACCAGCAGCACTTGAAATAACTCAAGAGCTACTATAGGTCCTAAAATAAAGTCTGAGCATAGAATGATAGATTTTAGGCTACAGGATGGATATGCAGTGGTGGACAAAATATGCTGTGTTATAATATAATTGAATGGTGAAACTCAGATTTAATTTTCATCCAGGCAGTTCCTTCTCTGCTAAAAAAACCTGGAAGTTAATATTTCGGCATTCCATGGAATGTATAGAAATGTATATATATCAAACACCACAATGCTCTTTGTAATTGCCCATGGGTACATGAATAAAAAATAAAATGAAGGTGGATTTGCCAAGACCCCTTTTTAAAGGGACACTATAGTCACCAAAACAACTTTGGCTTAATGAAGCAGTTTTGGTGTATAGAGCATGTCCCTGCAGTCTCACTGCTCAATTCTCTGCCATCAGTTTAAATCACTGTTGTTTCTGTTTATGCAGCCCTAGCCACACCTCCCCTACCTGGTCTACATGAAATAATGTTTTCATTTTTAATCAGATGTTAACTAACTTTTCAAGTGTTAAACTTCTTCTCTGTAAATGAAACTTGCATCACACACATGAGGCCTTTGCAGGGTTTAGAAAGCTATTAACAGAGCAGGAGATAAGAAATTCCAAATTAAACATAATTTGCATTAAAGGAAGTGTAAACATTAGCTCTCTTTTTACAGGAGGTGTTTAGGAAGGCTGAGCAAGTCAAGGCTGAATGGAATGGGTGACATTCTCTTTCTTTTTATTGCTCTTTTTGAGTTTATTGAATACCACATGTTTTCATACACTTTTGGATTGTATTACCCTATGTGTATTTTTTTATCACTGTGTCTGTAGAACCTGTTATATTCAATTAAAGATTTGTGAGGAATTTTTTATTTTACTTCAGACAATGTGAAACCAGAGAGGTGACTTACCATTACGTTTCAACCTATCACGTTAATGTATGTTTTTGACAATAAAGAGGGAGAATTCATGGCGGGGTTTGCTCATAGGCACAGTAAGCTGCTGCAACAAGGTTTCTGTCTATCAGCCTACTTACCCTAAATACAAATGTATATTATATCCTATTTAGATTTGGTTTGTCATATTTTTTGTTGTTATACTTTTTAATTTTTTCTGCAGGGGATAGCATTTTTTATTTACAGGGAGAGAGTGAGAGGTATACTTTCCAGGTCTTTTGTGTGTCCTCCACATCTAGGGCAAGACAAAACACTGGATATTGAGAAGGGCAGTAGTGGTGGGACAACTGAGATGTAAATTCAATGCTTCCTACAACATGTGCTTTTTTTGCTGCCTTTTTAAATTTGATTTCCAGTAGCATCATGAATTTAAGTTTTCTATTTTCATTACTATTATTAAAGGGAAACTCCAGTGCAAGGAAAACAATCCGTTTTCCTGGCACTGGATGGTCCCTCTCCCTCCCACCCCCAATCCCCAGTTACTGAAGGGGTGAAAACCCCTTCAGTCACTTACCTGAGGCAGCTCCTTGGTATTCAATCAAGCCTAGACAGTCTGATGAGTTTCTGCTTATGCGCCCCATTCATTTTTAGAATGTGTTTTAAGTATTTTAGAATTTGTTTATATAGTACCTTCATTTTAATTTAGAATAGGAAGCACAGAAGAAGGATTTGATAACATTTATCTATTATATATATATATATATATATATATATATATATATATATATATATATATATATATGATTGGATTAAACAGATGTGTAGCAGTCTCCCAGCATTTTAGTTGTATTGCCTATTACTAAAATAACCTGAGCCCTATTGTTAGCTGTTTCTGGAACATATCGCACAGGAAAGTTATTTCTGAGATAATTGCTGTGCAGACACTCTAGGATTTCCATTGAACTGATTTGATTGAGTATCTGTTATGTTTAAAGTCTCTTATGACTGCAAGCAATAAAGTCATTACAGTTGGATACACATAGAGCATTGTGATTCCTTTGTGAAAATGAACTATGGCATTAGTAAAGCAATTAATAAACGCCTTTGTTACCGTGAGAGTTTAGTGCTTTTTGATCTTGTAATTTTCCAATATAGTGCAATCCCCCGGAGAAAGTAAAGATGTAACAGCTATATACAATAGGGATTGAGGAAGAAAGCCCATTTCACTTATAGCTGGTTTGCTCCATTTCCCATTTCAAGCTTCTTAAAGGAGGAAGCAATGTCTCATAGCAGCAGGACAGGATCTGAGACAATACGCATGACTAATTTATTTTGCAGTTTGAAATCTGGAAATGTAATTCTTTGGATTTTCAGTACACTGTAAAAATCATCACTAAACATGCATAATATTTCCTCCCAGCCTTCAGTTTGTGAAACAGTGTTCCCAGGATCACTCTTGCCAAACTATTGACATTGTTTTTCTTGAATAAATGTTTAGAAGGTTCCACTGATTTGAATCTAGAATAATCTGTAATGCATGAACACTTAAATATAAAATATGTATACTATGGTGCTGTAAACATACAGAATAAAGTGACGCTAATCACCACCACAAAATCAATCGCAAAATGTCACCATAAAAAAACAAAATATATAAAAACAGATCAAATGGACAGCGCACTTAGTGTAAAACTAACCAGTAAAATAAATATTAATTCTGTGTTGGTAAACAGTATATCAGTGATACACATATATGCAAAAACATATATTCCATATGGAGGTGCTGTTCAGGTGGAGCTGTAAGAGATAAATGCTTATATAGGGCAATATAGTTTGTACATTATAAATGATTCAATAAATACAATATTTTTTCTTAAAACATTAAACTCACATTTTCTTGAGACTGTATGTTACTGGCTCAAGTATATCTGTATGGGTGTGATGAAAATATCTTGGAATGGAGCCCCTGTAAATCGATCTTCCCAATGTGGAATAAAGTGAGAAAGCACCAAGTTAAAATAAAATATCCAGATTTATTACATAAAAAACATAAAAGTTCGTACATAGTAGCAAGTAAGGTGCCTCAAACAATTAGTCCTTCAGACCAGGTGCACACACAACATGTTTTGACAATCTGTCTTCCTCTGGTGCATAATTCGGTATGTGAAATCTCCATTTGTAAAGACTGCTTTCGGCTCCTTAATTCAATACAATTTATTCAATGCCTTCTCCCTGCAGTTCCGTGGGTGCCATGTTGATCTTTCATGACTGAACAGTCCTTCTGCAAAGTTCCTTATCCTTAAGACATTTCTTCTGGAAATAACCCAACAGCCATTTTCCAAATGTATGTAATTTTGGAAGGACATAAATAACAGGTATTTTAGAAGTGTTTAAGTTTTAAAATTTGTATTCATTTTTTTAAATACCCGTGTGATAACACTCATCTAAGAACTCAAGATTAAATATTTTTATAGGTTCTGCAGTTTTTTTTAATTTTCTCGTAATCTTCTCACTCTTCGCTCTTTTGTGTCCCCCAAAAAGAGGTCCTACCAACCTTAATGGTTCATATATGTTTCTAGATGTAAATGTTTTGGCTTCCTACCTAGTGTTGAGGGGTTTATTCCACTACTGAGGGAAATGTGCAGCCTGTATTGCACTTAAAGTTAACACACAAATGCCCATACTTTTATTTTAAAAATGGCTGCTGGGGGGGGCGGAGCCGGCGCCCAAACAAGCTGGACGCGTCTCGGAGCTGCTCTGTTACTCAGCCTGAGAAAAGGTCATCATAACCCGAGAATACCTCGACCTCCACTGGAAGCTGCCTGAACCCCGACGGTATGAGGAAAAAAAGCAAGAAGCTGTGTCCGGACCCAGGCTCGGGATCTCAAGATATCGGCACTTACATGCGGACTGCAGCGCGGCCAATACACACCAAGATGGCACCCGCAGATGCTTATACGCATCTTTCCTCTGAGGAGGATAGCAGCACCGCCGACCTCTCCCCTCCACCGAGGCAGCGAATGGAGCCACTGGCGACCACAGCACTTGGGGACTCAGCCCCAGCCACGAGGGCAGATATTAAAGCCCTGGTAGCAGAGATACAAGCCATGTTCAAGGCAGACTTGGCGCCAATACGGGAGGAGGTATCCACACTCACTACCCGCATGCACACAGTGTAGGAAGGTATGGCAGGCCACAAGCTCACACAGACAGCCACAGACGCTGCCATAGGAGCGCTGCAGAAACATGCGCAGATCACCAAGCCCAACTAGCTAACTTAGAAGACAAAGCCAGGGCACGCAACCTACGAATAAAAGGCATTCTGGATACTATATCAGACACAGAACTCCCCCACTACTGCAGGAGGCTCCTTGCCACCCTTCTAATGCCCAAGCACTCCAAACAGATAGTGGTGGACTCCTGCTACAGAATTAATAAAGCGACTAATGCAACCCAGGAGAAGCCTAGGGAAGTTCTGCTCACACTGGTATGTGATGCTGACCGTGGCATTATTATGGGGGCAGTAAGGGGTACTCCCATGGTGCCCTTTGAGGGAGATCAGCTGGCATTCTATCAAGACTTTTCCAGATATACCCTGTCCTGGCAGCGCTCTCTCAAGCCCATAACCCAAGTGCTTCAGGAGAAGTCCATTACCTACAAGTGGGGCCCCTGCAGACTACTTGCCAATAAGGCAGGGAAAACACCCGCTATTTTGCACCCTGCTGAAGCCTCAACCTTCCTGCAAGCCCTCGGCCTACCGACAGCACAGCCACAAACTACGGCCCACCCAGCCTGGAATGTAGCAGACATCACCCCATTCGTGCCAAGAGGAGGAGCACCCATGACAGCGGCACTGCCACCCTGAACTTTGGGACTGAGTTTTGCACTACCCTATGCACGATACCCCTCACAAAATCCTATAACTGTTGCCCTTTTTAAATGTTGACTATGTTTATATATGTTTATATATTTTGTATCTGTTTTTATGTTGCTGGCTCCGTAAGCCTTAGATCTAGCTCAGTACCAAAGCATCCCCCCCAAGCGCCACCAAGCGACACCTCTGTGCAATAATAGCAGCCCTCCGGGTGCCCAGAGCATGACCCCGGTCTCCAGTTACAGCATAACAAAGCGGGAACTCACACCCGGCTTTGAGAGCTCCTATACCCAATAGTACCCTAACTACGTGCCTTACACTTGCCTAGGTAACAGGGCGTAATACACACTGGCCACAAGGCACATACAGCCCAAGTTTAACGCCCTCCCAGTCACAAGCTCAAGGACCACTGACAGGGAAGCCTGGGTGAATCCGCCTATACTAATAAAAAAAAAAACTGAGTAGACTAAGCTAGATGGCGAAAGTATCCATGTACTGTATAACTTTTTTACCTGCTGATCACAAAATCTGTTATATTGTTTGCCAATACTCGCAAAAATAAAGAATTTAAAAAAAAAATGGCTGCTGGGATATATCTGGCAGAACTGAACTGCATTGTAACTCGTAAACACAAAATGGCCACTGAGTAGTTCCGACAGACCTAGAACACTTGGAAGTGATGCAAAGCAATCAATATGGTCACCATAAGTCAGATACGACCAAAGAAGTGCTCAATATGACGTGGCACTTTCGGAGGTGTAAATAAGCACTGGATATGACATGGCGCTTATGAAGGGTATGCCAGTATTCAATTAAGGTGGCAAAAAACAGCCTTTAAAAATGGAGACTACACATAGCAAAATATTCACCTGAGGAAGACAGAGTGTCAAACAGCGTTGCGTGTGCACCTGGTCTGAAGGACTATTTGTCTCATGGGTCTCAAAACCAAGTAATGGACACTTTGGGATAGGTTAATAATGTCTATAAAATGTGGTACTCACAACCACATTCAGTTTCCTGTTCTTCACTAGACTTGGAGATTCCTTCCTTTCTGAACTGCAAGCCATGTGCTACATAGCAGAGCACTAGTCCTTGCAGGGACTCTCCTCACTCAGCTCTGGGGGTATAACTGCTTTTAATGGAGCCACACACGGTCTTTTATGTGAATCCAAATGCAAGGGGATTCCAAATACACATTCTAGGGGCATTCCCCACTGGACCTGAGAGTAGACTGAGACAAAGTACACAACATAATTACATTAAATCTCAGGTCCAGGACATGTACAATATTAATCACCCCAAAACATACAGTTTCCCACAAAGTACCCCCTTAGGTCCTATATCCCCAGATAGCCTGGGTCTGAGTGCCCAAGATATCCAAAAAGTGCTCAGATCCCACAAATGCAGTTGAAACATCAACGGGGTATAGTTTAGACCAACCGCACACGAGGTGCCTGCCCAAACAGGTTCCATGAAATTAGGCTGTGCGTTCAGTCTCTTTTGGGAGTATTAAATATATGAAACACCAGGCAGGAACTTGTTCATGCAGACATTATTCTGTGTATCTTGTTCAGGAGTTTGCTTCATTCGCTACACGCTACAGTGTGAGAGGAACCAATTCAAGTGAGCCCGAATATGCTCGTTTTCCTTAGTGATCCCGTATGCCATTCCTGCTGCCATAAAAAAGGGAGATGGAATGGAGGAGAGGCTGCATTTTTGAGATGGGGCACATAAGCAGTTTAGTTTGTCATGATGAGCTGTATCTCCTCTCCAATCACGACCTAGCAAAACAAAAATGATTGATGGTTAAGAAATCACCTCTAATTGACTTTATTCACAGATCAATTGATAACTGACCATTAGAGGGTGTAACGGCATCACCCGCACTCCGACCGAGTACCTTCCGTTGATGTACGCTTCCTAGCTTGTGGTGAGGACCATAAGCACCGCAACGGACACCACAACCACCGCAGACTCCACAACCGCCATAGCTTAACTGGAGTCTTGCCGTCTTCCTTTCACTCTGGATCAGCTTCTGTCCTCCAGGACCGTGTGGGAAAGACCACTCCTCTAGGAGAGCGTATCAGGAACAAGCTCTTGAAGGGGTAAGTGATTAAAGCTCAAGGGAGTATACAAGGTATAGCAATCCCCAGTGTGAATATAGCTGTCCACTCCAATCACGAGACAAGACTACGTGTTGAGGGTCAAGAAGATCTTTTAATCAGCACCAAAGGGCTTTCTTTTATGCAGGTTTTAAACATACAGTACCGCCCACAGGGTTTTATAGAACAACCAATAAAACATGTAATATACAGTAAAACACTCCCATTCATTCCCACAAAGTTCTCCCCTCTGCCTTTGATATAATTACTGTACACAGTGGGTTAATGTAATTATCACAGACAGGAAAAATATACTTTTTACACATTCACTATAACTTTAAAAATATACATCCAATCTCCATTATTACTCAGCATACTTCAAATATAAACATATCCAAAATTCAGGCAATTCCCTCCAGTGGTTAAAAAGTTAGTCCTTTGTGACCGACCGCAAGCACATTTTCCTGCCCAAAACAGTTCCATAGATTTGGGCTGTGCGGTCGGTCAGTTTCACTCAGAAAAATGACTAAGTCCTATTCGCATGCACGAATGGGGTACCGTTTGTGCAATTAGCTTAGTCTCCCTGTGTGTTCAAATCGCCGAACGGGACTTAGACGCTGCGGCTGAAAACTGAGTGGAGGAGAAGGTAAGGGTCAGCGGTGTTCGTGCAAATGTGTAGCCAATTAAAGTTCCATGGATTTAGCTGCACACACAGCTGACCGCGTTCGACTAATAAAGATGGCCGCCGCCACGTGTTCAACTATACCAACGGCGGCCACCCAGCGGTCGGCAATTAACATTGCGGATAACCACCAGCCTGTGAGGTAAATTGAATGCACATTTCCACTTCTGTGTGGTCCGCCTGTGCAGTAAATGGTTCGGCAAGCCCCATTTACCGAACCATAAGGGAAAAAGCCATGTACAAGTTATTTTCACAGTCTGGGGACTCTAGGGACACAGTTTTAAAGGGGCATTATACCAATTTTCACTATGTCCCAAAAATGTGCTTAAAGGGCCAGCACCAGTCCAATGAAAGTCCATAAGCCCAAATAATAGTCTTAAAGGGCCATACAACCCAGGGCCATAGTCACAGGGCAGGAGGCTGGCTAGCAGGTCTCTCCAGGACCAAGTGGCGAAGAGCACTTCGTCACAGAGGGTAAAAAAGGAAGAGCAATAAAACAACTATACTTCCAAGCAGGATTCTTCTATGCCTGTTGAGGGTCGACAGACCAGCAGTCATGCAGTGTGTTGGAGAGAGAAATATCCAGGGTCATTATTAATTCTACTTTGAAACAAAGTTTAGTTTCATGCTGTATTGTCAGGAACACTAGACTAATTTTTGAGTGGGAGATAGGAGTTTGGCAAACATTTTTTTTATTCATCCTAGTGTGAAACTCTTTTACCAATATACAGTTATTAATAGCTTTTTGCTAACTGTTTGGAGAAAAGAAAATCTTTCCTTTGGGTACTGTGATGTCACAAAAAAAATCTTTTTGCCTAGTCTAGCTCATTGATCCTATTGCGACACAAGCTTACCAATATACAATTGTTAAAAGTTTAAATTTTTTTAAACAACTGTTTGGAGGAAGAAAATCCTTCTTTTGGGGATTGTGGTTTCAGCAAATAATTAATATTAAAAAATCCTTTTCTCTAGCTTGGGTCATTGATCCTAATGTGGGACTACCTGAAGCTTACCAAAAGTTTGTTTTTGGTTGTTAAAGGGACACTATAGTCATCTGAACAACTTAAGCTTAATTAAGCAGTTTTGGTGTATAGAACATCCCCCTGCAGCCTCACTGCTCAATCCGCTGCCATTTAGGAGTTAAATCCCTTTGTTTATGAACCCTAGTCACACCTCCCTGCATGTGACTTGCACAGCCTTCCATAAACACTTCCTGTAAAGAGAGCCCTATTTAGGCTTTCTTTACTGCAAGTTGTTTAATTAAGATTTTCTTATCCCCTGCTATGTTAATAGCTTGCTAGACCCTGCAAGAGCCTCCTGTATGTGATTAAAGTTCAATTTAGAGATTGAGATACAATTATTAAAGGTAAATTACATCTGTTTGAAAGTGAAACCAGTTTTTTTTTTCATGCAGACTCTGTCAATCATAGCCAGGGGAGGTGTGGCTAGGGCTGCATAAACAGAAACAAAGTGATTTAACTCCTAAATGACAGTGAATTGCAGGGGAACGATCTATACACTAAAACTGCTTTATTTAGCTAAAGTAATTTAGGTGACTATAGTGTTCCTTTAACTGTTTGGAGAAAGAAAATCCTATATTTTCCCTTTTTTTTCTTTCACATCAGAAATTGGTATTTATTATTGTGTATTTGCCCTTAAACTTCGATGTCAGCAAAATCCAATACCAAATCATCATTTGTTATTCAATTTTTTTTTCTTTTTCGTTAATTTAATTTAATTACAGTTTGAATTAATCATTAAGACATACAGATTTGAACTATGAAAACAAAAAAACAAAACAAAAGAAAAACATAAACAGCACACCTGAATAAATCCAGATAACAGGGCACCACAGTCACTTAAAATAACAACATAAATTCCAAATAAGCAAGGGTAGAGTGGTCAGTAGAAAGTTTTAACTCCAAATTTATTGAGACTCACAATATAAAAATCATATATTGGCAATGGCACAATACATTTTGCAATTGCCAGAGGCCTTGGCTTTACTTATGTTTTATAAATTAGTTTTTTACATTTATTGACTAGGTTCTTATAATCTGCTTTTTAAATCAAATAATTTAAGAGCTTAACTTGGGGCTCAAGAAAGTTGAATTTTAAATAACTTTTTAGAAAATAAATTATTCTTATATCATTGAGCCATTCCGTGGACGGTAAACTACATTCTTGGAGTTGGTCGAAAGATGTAAAAATATTTCCTCTTATTAGGTTAGAGACCTTTGCAAATCCAAATTTCTAGGTTTAAATCTAACTTAAATTTGATAATATTTTTTTTAAAGAAACCAAGTTGTCAAAATTTGTTGGACTGTTAGTGAATTTGAGGTTTTAATATAATTTGTATCTTCTTTATCTACTGACCATAGAAAGGGCTTATAATCTTTATTACCTATGGTCAAGTTCTGTTCGCTGATATACCAGTTTTCATTCTTAGAGTCTTTCTTATTTACAATTAAAATATGTGCCAATAAATTGGCTTGTGCAATATCCTGGATAATTGGAATATTAGACCTCCTTCGTCTTTTTTCCTTGACATTGTTTCATGGTTTATCCTAGGTTTTTTACCTGACCATATAAATGTATTGAATGATGATTGCATTAATTCAAGCCAACTCTCTGGAATTCTTAAAGGTATCATTCTCATGATATATGAACATTTCGGGACAATATATGCTTTCAACATATTTATCTTCCCTAGCCATGAAATTTCCAAGTTTTTCTATTTTTTAAGTTAATATTGAATTCTTTAATTAAAGGTAGAAGGTTCCATCCATTTCTTTGGTTTTTAAAATTTTTGAATACCCAAATAAGTAAAATGGATTTTAACTTGTTTGAATCCGTATTTCTCTTCTATGTTATCTATATCGGTTTTAGATGTATTTAAATATAATGCCATGGATTTTTCTGTATTAATTTTATAATTGGAATATTAACTGTAATTTTGTATAGTATCCATAATATAGCCAATGGATTCGTCTGGGTTCTGGATGGTAATGAATACGTCATCGGCATATAGTTTACATTTTTGGGAGTTATTATGACCTAAGCCTATGATTGCTTGGTTAGATCTTATATCTCCTGCTCAGGATTCAATCAAAATAATATATAATTAAGATGATAATGGGCAGCCTTGTCGTGTACGGTTAGTAATTTTAAACCAATTAGAACTAATGCCGGGGCCCACAATTCTGCCCTGTGGGTCACTGTATAGGACCATAATTGCCACTATTAATCCCACCTGATCTTTATGTACTAAATAACCAATAACCTTCTTCATTCTATCTGCCAATATTCCCACACAGATCTTAATAACTTTGTTTAACAAAGAAATTGGTCGTTAACTCTCCACTCTTTCTGGGTTCTTCCCAGTTTTTAATATTGGAATTATATTGCCTTTAAGTAGTTCTTAATTCATTAAAAATAATTTTTAGATAAGATAATATATCAGTTTTAAGTCATTTGTAAAAAATACCAGTGAAACCGTCTGAGCCTGGGGCTTTATCTATTTTCAGTAGGTGTATTCGTGTATGAATTTCATTTAGAGTAATTGGAGTGTTTAATTCACTCAGTTGTATCTCCATAATCTTCAGATGAGTCTTATTCGGAAAGTATTCCCTAGGGTCCCTTTGAGTGCAGGTTAGATATTGTATAACCAATCATAATAATCATTAAAAGCCTTCCCAATCATTTCTGGGGATAAACATGTCTCATCCTTATATATAATTTTAGAAATTGTATTTTGTTTAGTTTTATTTTTTAGTTTTTTAGATAGCATTTTATCTGCCCTTTACCTTTGTAATAGAATGTGGCTTTTAATCTTTCTAGTGATACTTGTTTTAATTATTAAAAGTTCGTTTATCTTATTTTGTAAGGCAATAATTCTATTTGACAGCGACTCAGAAGGGGATGAGAAATTATACAATTAAGAGATTAAACAATGTAAATCAGTTAGATCTTTCCCCCTAAATTCTTTGTCTTTGTATCCTAATTTAATTAATAGTTCGCTGGTTACTACTTTGTATGCACACCATGTGACTGAGGGAGAAATCTCTTCAGTTTGATTTTCTTTAAATAAATACTCAGTCTGTTTTTTAATATATTCTATATTATCTGGATTTGAAAGAATTTAGTTATTTAGCCTCCATTCTGGTCTAGGAATGAAAAAGAATCCTTAATCTCTATTATAACCGCGATGTGGTCTGACCATGCAATCTAATTTATTTTATATATAAAGATATAGATTGCAATATAATTATATTAATCTGTATATTAAGATTTTACAGGATCTCTTTCTTTTATTATCCCTTTGTATTGTCCTTTCTTTCTTCTTCCCTTTTCACTTTGTCTCAATTCATCTCACTTTATTCACATATATATATATATATATATATATATATATATATATATATATAACTGAATAAAGTGAGATGAGGCTAAATATATATATATATATATCTTCTATATATATATATATATATATATATATCTTCGCAGGGTTTAACTAATTTAAATCTAGACAAATGCTATTTTAGCACTGTTTTTATTTTATTACCTTTGATGCTTTATAGGTGCTCAGCTATTTCAGAACATTCCTGCAACAATCAACCCAAAAAAAAGACGGCTCACAAAAAACTCTGAACCTGTCAGAAAGTATTATATAAATTTACAATACTCGTCCATTCAATTACCAGCTGGCTAGCTATTTGCCACAATTTATTCATATATATATGTATATCTTAGCTGAGATCCCCTGAGATGATGTCAGCCGCTGGGAGGAAGTGACAGCCCCGGTCACTCCTCCCAGCAATCAAACAGAGCCTGTGCGGGAGGAAGGAGGATGGAGTCAGAGGTCCCCCATCAGGCTGAGCCACCACTGGACCCCAGGGAAGTGAAAACATTTTGTATATGTGTTTGTGTATGTGTGTCTGTATGTATGTCTGTATGTGTGTCTGTATGAATGTGTGTCTGTATTTATGTATGTCTGTCTGTGTGCCTGTATGTGTGTCTGTATGTATGTGGGTCTGTATGTGTGTATGTCTGTCTATGTGTCTTTGTGTTTGTATGTGTGTCTGTATGTATGTATGTATGTGTGCATGCGTGTGTGTGTTTGTATGCATGTGTGTGTATGTGTGTGTGTATCTATGTGCATGTCTGTATGTGTATCTGTTTGTCTGCATGTGTGGGGAGGGAATGATGTTCGGCTATACGAATGGGAATCGAACTGTGTTCGTTGGGAATAAACTCACAAACGAGAGACATAAATTGAGCCTACTCCCGATCCTATACATTCGGTATTTTATATTCTACTTCGATTCCCCGAAGTAGACCAACCACACAGCCTGATTTCCTAATTTCGTGTGCGGTCGGTCAGAAATAACAATTCCATAAAATTCCTGAACCCTTGAACTGATCTGGGTGACTTTTGGATATGTTGGTCAACTAGCTCAGGGCTATCAGGGGATGTGGGGATCTTATGTGTTTTGGGGTACTTTTGGGGTTTTATTAAAATATGTGTTTTTTTTGCCTGGAGATAATTGAGTTAATACAGTATCTGACTCAATTATTTCCCAGGCAGAGGGGAGGGATTGTATGATATGTATGGGAGTGTCATGCATTGTAACACTGTTGTCATTGGCTGGTGACTTTCTAAATCAGCCTACCATCAGGTCCATGTGGGAGTAGCCCTTGCATGGGGATTGTCATATAAGGCCAAGTGTGGCCCCATTAAAATCAGTTCCTGCCTACCCTCAACATAGAGTCTCATCTCATGTGTGGGGGAACAGCTGTATCTACCCTCGGGATTGCTATATCACTATACTCCTGTAGGATTATAATCACTAGCTTTTAAAGGAGCTGTTCCTGCTATACTCTCTGGAATAGGAGAGGTTCACCCACTGGAAGCTGGATCCTGGTCTTGGGTGGAGGACGGTGAGTTCCCAGCCAAGCTGTAACGCTGGACATGGGGACTACGGTGCTGATAGTGTCTGGTGGAGTGCTTGGAGTCCTCGGTGAGCACTAGGAACATCGATTGGCAGAGGCACCCGGTCAGGGTGCCAAGAGGTCCGTCACATGGGGGTATTGTTCTAGACCCCTAGTTAAAATATGGTAGAGGCCATTCCATATTTTAAATATTTTATATAATGCTTTATTTTTGCTTATTTTTATCACTTTATTTTTAACAATGTACCAGCTAGCTGCTTCTGCCGGGTAGAATTTAAATTCCTGTTTGTCAAATGTCAGAATTCCTATTATTATTTGGACACTTTAGTGCAATTTTTTAACACTGAAAATGTATTCCATTTCGGTTACATTTAAATGCATATTGCTATTTTGCTTATCATCTCCAGCTTGTATGTGTAAACATATCATTTAATGAAAAACTGAATGTTTATAGCCATGTTTATGCAATTTCAAAACAAAGATAATTGTGATAAATCTAGTATGAAGATGATACTTTCAAACCTTGTATATAACTATATGTAAATACACACGTGCACGCACACATACACATATAGACATATATATAAAACTCAAGTTCAATCTCTTAACAAAGAAGGTAATTCATAGATGTTTAGCATAACATTATTGGTAATCCACAACTGTTTCAGAGACGCCGGAGATATGAACGGTGTAATTTATAGTGGTCATTATATGGATGAGCAAACCTTTGTGAATGTTTAGTTATCCTAAATTGCAGTACAGGAAAACAGACCATGGAACAGTTAATTTTAGTACTGTGCCTTGCATGAATCATTAAATTTGATCATATTGCCTGCTACAGGAGATGACTGAACTTTATTTTTCATTGGAAATCAGAGGTGGCGTTGCATGACGAGCAAATGAAAAAGCCACCTTAGAAACGTAATTTTTAGTTACATTATTTGTATATATCTCAGTAGGCCTCTGAGGTCAATATAGAGCATCGATCTATATCACCAGCCCAAGAAACTTCCTGCATACAGCACAAACATTAACCACCTAGCCTTAGAACATAGTTTGCTCCATTAAGCAGCTTAATGCATCCTATAAGATTAAAAATTTGGGAGTGCATTGGGAGGCATATTTTTTTTTCTTTGTGCTCATTAGTTTAAGCTTCGTACCAATGTGGTGTTTTTAGATTGCAGTGGTCAGAGGACAGAAACACCAAAGTGATGCGAGTGTGAAAAATATCGATTTATATGCTTTATCTGCCCAAGTTTAGGGGGAGTTCTAAATCCGAATGGCAGCTTCCAGCTTTCCACCATTTTTATTCCACTTGTTCCGATGCTGTATTAAAGGCAGCTGCAGAAACAGATGTTGTGCAGGACTGTAACAGCAAAAAAGTCCTGTTAACCTCTACACTACTCTAATGCTTAGACTGTCCCTTACCCTTAATTCCTCCACTACCCCAACACACATCTACAGTTACCAATTACGGCTGGTTTCAATTAATCCTTTCTCTTGCTTTATAGCATTAAAGGATCTGAGCCATAGGTTGACCAATATAATTAGTCATTTTGCTAGCTATTCTGAACCTCATCAAAGGAGTGTTGATAAACTCTATCCAACTCATTTGCAGTAATTGATAATATGTTAAATCCCAATGGCAAGGAATTATGTGTTTTGACGAGAAACTACAAGAGTTTTTGATGAAAGAGATGAGATTTAAACATTTGTGGAAATGAAGACCCATTCCAAAATAAGCATTATTCATTTCATATGCTGCTATCAATGCCCCCTTATGGCCAATCCAATGCGTATAGTACACCAGTAACCATGGCAAACACTAGCTGGAATGTAATCAAGAGTAACTTATGTTTTATATATTCTGCTAAAAGTGGTTTTGACTGTATATATTTGGCTGCCTTTTCAATGTCCTTGAGATTGCCTGTTTTAAGCTGCAAAACATTCCAGTCGAAAATGTTGCCTACACATAATCAAATATTTCAACCAAGTGAAGCACATTTTATTTTAGAGTCGCAGCTGCGATTTGCGTAAAAGTGTACTTTTAATATCTCAAATCCTGTGTTTCTCACACTCTTCATCTCAGTTTTCCATTTGACAAATTTCATTCTCACATTTGTAGCATGGTAACGGACCAGAATTCCCAGCGGTACCAGATGAGTTTACAATCCCTGAGACACTACAGTTTACTTTTGCACTAAATAGATTTATATTAAACCTTGCTGGGCTTGAACGAGCATATAAAATGTTCCTAATATTGTGTGTTTACAAAACATTTGTTCAGATATTTGAAGATATGGTATAAGAGTAAAGATCAGTGGTTTGCATTATTCTAGGTCTTTTTAATGCTCTCAGATTCCCTTGACCCAAAATATATTCTTAAATGGATGTGTGCGTCAACAATGTATTTTATTTTTTTTTATTCATGGCCAACAATGTCTGTGCTTTTTTAAATATCTTTTTAATATTAGTGCACATCATTGTCATTTTACACAATTAGGCGTACCATTGTTAATTGACAGAATTTAGAGCTTGACAAGGATATTGAAACTTAAAAGGAATAACAAATGTTTATTGACAGTGGATCTTGGGGTCGTGATAGGACAGTCTTCATTCTAATTTTCATTCAAAAGGTGGAAGAGAATAGGAGAAAATTGTTAACTTTTGAACTATTGGTGAAGTACGGAATGTAAATCTATGAAAAGGTATCTGAGGAGGAAATGAAAGGTTTGTATAATGGCAAAGAAAATAAAGTTGGTTATTGTCACAGTTCATCAGAGCTATAAAAAATAATGCTGAGCGTGTGCTAACCCTTAGACATAGAAAACAAAATACCAAGAGATTTGCAAAGACACGCGAATAGTGCACGAGTGCGGCCTATAACATATTGAAGCAATGATGATGTTGATGTGATCGTTGCCATCATGGATTACTCTATATAATCTGCTACATGATATGCACAATCAGTTCTCAATTCCACATTTCCATACATAGAGTAAGAAGAACTATGTCCCGTCTCTTCTTCTCCTAGGTCTCAGTGTAAAAGGCTGACCAAAGCAAGAAAGACCCGATACTTGTAGAATGTAGGTTAATCTATTGATAGTAGGATCTTCTAACTGTAGCAAGTTGGATTCTCTCTGGTAGAATAGCCCCTGTTTTACTCAAAACACGAGCAGCATTGTTAGGGTTGATTTAATGTTATCCAACATTAAATTCAACACACAAAATGTAGTGAGTATGTATCAGGAAGTCAAAATAAACACATGAAAACAAATTATTTGGTGAGTGAAGCAGACAGAAAATAAATAAACAAGCCAGGTTCAGGAGCACATATATAACTGAATAGTTACATTTCCCCACAATATGGAAAACATCTCTGCTAATTTAAGAGTGATTTACTTTTTCAGTCTTTTCTATCCTTTTTTATATTGGTAAAAATAATAACAATGTATGGGATCAGGAGGTCTAGCAACTTTTTTTCTGGGGGTCAAGTATGTGAATGGCCTTATTTTTTGCGCACAAAGCTCTTCAATCTCAATGTGGATCTGAATGTGGATGGTTGTATTCATGTGTATCATGCAATAGATATAGTTTTGACAGATAGAGAATGCTGATATTGACAAATATGCTATGATTTATTCCTATATCTTCCATCAGTATGGCCTAACAATATGATACAGTATTACTAGAAACCTGTGAGTACCTAAGTAATATAGACTCTGTTTCCCACTGACCTTGCCAACAACGACAACCGGTATGTGTTATGAATGTAATCATCACTGTCTTATTTCATCCTGCGGTCACTTGCAAACAACTCCAGGGTCATCATACATTCTCATTGTATTCCTGGTCAGCCCCTGGTACCACAGTCCACCATGAAATATTCCAGTGAGTTAGTCCAGGCCTGGTGAGCATTAGGACTGCTAGTGACTAGCACATGTACAAACCCACACAGAGCTGAGCTAGCAAAGTCCCTTCACAATTTGTACCTGCTGAATCACTCCTGCAGAACAATGCAAACAGACATTCCAGTACATCTCCCATCATTTTAATTTCAAAATAATGTTTGGGGCTGCAGCCATCCTGTGCTAGTGAACCAGGGAGAAATTGCCCCCTCCCACCCTTGCCAGCCCTCCTTGTATGGGATACAACCTATAAATGCTGAACTTGTAATAGCACATTTGATGACTTTCATAAATCTCAATAGTATTCAGTTCAGCTGATAAAATTTGCATTACTCACTTTGAACTGAACAGAAAGCAATTTAAGCCAAATGGGTCCCTGCTGTTTCAAACTGCTGTGTCAAACTGTTTTAATTGCAGTTTAGAGATCTTTTGAAAAGTCTACAACAAAATGCTAACCAAACGTGAGCCATATTTCCCAATTTCCTGCAATCAGAAAAAAATGCTTTTTATGTAAATTATGTACCATAACTACAGTTAATTTAAAGGGATACTATAGGCATTAAAACAATTCTGCCAATTTACGGGTTAAATCACATTTTTCTTTTTATGTAGCCCTAGCAACACTCTCCCTGGCTGTGACTGACACAGCCTACATGAAAAAAGGGTCATTTTAAATCAGCTGTTAACTTGCTTTAGAAGTCTTTATCTCATGTTCTGTAAAATGAACTTTAATCACACACACATGGTCCTGTAGGGCCCAGAAGGCTATTAGCAGAGCAGAGTTTGCAATAAAGAAAGTTTTTTTTTTTTTTTTTAAATTCTTTATTTTGTTGTGCACGATAAATACAACGCTACCAGCAACGCCACAACAGCTATTGCCAGTTTTTAGGTTTACAGTTATTAACAGTTGTGTGGTTTATCGAAAACATAGCACTTTTTATATTTTAACGTAGTTTCAACAATAGTTAAGTCAAACATGTTAGTTATAAGGTATGGCAAACGAAGTGTGGACGCAGGTTAACAGACTGACGTTTTGTGAGGTGCTAGTGTCCCCCGCTTGAACATCTGAGGGGTGCCGCAATAAAGAAAGTTTAAAGATTAGATCACTATTTATAGGAAGTGTTTAGGAAGGCTGTGTAAGTCACATACAGGGAGATGTGACTAGGGCTGTGTATACAAAGTGATTTAACTCCTAAATGGCAAAGAATTGAGCAGTGCAATTGCAGTAGCATGATCTATTCCTATAATTACTCCTAGTTTGTTTTCCTCTTCTTCCCTATATATATGTTGTCCCCAAACTCTGACCCTTACTGAATCTACAGTTAGATCTTTCTTTTTTTTTTCTTTTTTCCTTTACCTTTTTTCCTTCTTATGTAGATCGTCATGTGTTACTTCTTATAATCTCTTTAACTCTATGCCAGTGGTAAGCAATCTTTGGCACTTCAGATGTTGTGGACTACATCACCCTTAATGCTTTTACAGTCGTAATGCCAACAGTTACCTATCACTGCTCTATGCTATTCAGTTGAGTGTTTAAGCTATGCCCGTTTTTTAATTATTGGGTCAGGACTCAGCCCTCCTTCTCTCTTCCTACTCTTCTGACATTTCAAATGGTGAACACTACTGTTCTGTCTCAATTTATGAGGGGATGCCCATGTGCTGACATCATGACATAAATGACGCACATCCGCATTACTCTCAATGCCAAATCATTTAAATAGATGATCTTTTGTGGTTCCTGGATCCCTTTAGTGCGTTTATAGTGTTCCTTATTGTGATTTTGACCCAGCTATCCTTTTGACCATTCTGATCTTTGTTAAACTTGACCTGGCTTAGTTTTCTCGTTGCTGCTTTCTGGAATTCCTTGACATGAGCTAGTTTCTATTACTCTGTCTTTTGTGAAGTCGAGCTTAAAGCTGTGTTATTTTTCTGGATTTGGGTTCTGATTACTGTGACATATTGAAACTCTCTAAAATCAGATTTTCAATACAATGTTTCGACAGTCATTTATCTCCAAAGATAATCCCATCAAGCAGAATGCTGTTGGAGGAAATCTCACATCACATAAAAACCTGTTACAACTCAAATTCATGCTAGTTTCTCATTGTTCCACCCTTTCCATTACCAAACAAGAGTATTTCATCTCAATCTTCAGCACTTACTCTTATAACCCCAAACAGCTTTTTAAGACTTTCAATTCCTTAACCTGTCCTGCTGCAACCCTTCTGAACACAAACGTCACAGTTAGATACTTTACATGTCACTTTACTGTAAGACTGGCCAAATTAGAAATTATATCTACCCTTCTCTCTCCAAAACTCAACTTAATTTCTGTTGTATTTTGTTCTAATCTGCAATGGCTCTTACTAAAGTGGCTTAGTATCTTCACGCTCTTTGAATTCTAGTAATAATCTGAAGGATTTCTCAAGTCCCACACCATTCCTATGGAATGTTCTACCCTGTCCTATCAGATTTTCTACTAGCTGTTATTAGGAAGTCATCTAAAATTTTTCTGAACAGTCCCATCCCAAGAAGACATGTCACCATGGTAATCTAGGTCATGTTTGATTGTCTAATGTTTTCCATGTTTTAAGTTATTTGGGAGCAATTGTTTATAATCAGTACACTATATAATGTTGATCCAGGTATGTTGTTGACCCTATGGGGCGACTGAATATGATTTCATAAACACAGAGGTAGTGAATGTTTCATGTCAGGCCATGCCTACTTTTTACTGCAATTGTGTTGAAATGGTATGGAAGAAAGAATAAGCTTGCATCAAATAATACATACAAAAATTAAAATATGCAGACACAGTTATACATGAATAATAGCAATATTTGTAGTGAATCTGCTTCCACGGGAGGTGATTGGTCTCTTTTTTTGTATTCTTCTGTTGCCTGCATCTGAGTCCTAACTTGTCTGAGTCTTGATTTTATTTAAGAACACCTTATAGTTGCATTGATCTCCTGTAGTAACATGTTGGAAAATGTTATAAGGCATTAGTAAATTCTCTTGTAACAAATATTCTCTATCAAAATAAAACAGAGGCAAAAATATAGTTCACTAAATCTTAAGAGACCAATGAGGCCAAGATAATAAATAAAGCAAAAAAATAGAGTCTATATTATATTGATAAACTGTGACATTTATTAACAAATTATAACAAATGATTTTATAAGGAAAGGAAGGTGAGGTGAGTTTCTCAATCAATAGCTATTGAAATTTTTTACTTTTATGAAGGCTTGTAAATAGTGATGTTGCGAACATAAAATTTTCGGTTCGCGAACGGCGAACGTGAATTTCCACAAATGTTCGCGAACGGGCGAACCGCCATTGACTTCAATAGGCAGGCGAATTTTAAAACCTGCCTATCTTTCTGGCCACAATAGTGATGGAAAAAATGTTTCAAGGGGACTAACACCTGGACTGTGGCATGCCGGAGGGGGATCCATGGCAAAACTCCCATGTAAAATTACATAGTTGATGCAGAGTCTGGTTTTAATCCATAAAGGGCATAAATCCCCTAACATTCCTAAATTGTTTGGAATAACGTGCTTTAAAACATCAGGTATGATGTTGTATCGATCAGGTAGTGTAAGGGTTACGCCCGCTTCACAGTGACAGACCAAACTGCCCGTTTAACGCACCGCAAACAACCGCAAACAGTCCATTTGCACAACCGCAAACTCCCCATTTGCACAAGGTTGGATACCAAGCTATCCATGTCCCGTTCCTTGTCCTCACTGCCATGTACAACACCAAGGGTCCCCGAAAGGTGACAACAAGCCCCCTGTATTTTTTTTTAAATGTACACTACTGTTACACCAGATATGAGTTGCACTGGTGTGACACTGTGCCCTGGCAGGCCCTGAAACGCACACGTGTGAAGGAAACTGACTGCTATTATTTCACAGTCAAATTTCTAGTTTTTTTTTTAATGTACACTACTGTTACACCAGATATGAGTTGCACTGGTGTGACACTGTGTCTCTATCAGCATACAGTGAATCCCCCCAAAGACGAGACAAGGCTCCGTGTTGAGGGTCAAGCAGTGGTCTGGTTTATTATGGGCTATCTGCCCAGTATTTATTCAGGTCTCCCACTTGGTGGACACTCCCCTAGGGGACCAAATGGGAGACTGTAGCAAAAGACAGACAGGTATCAATTTAGGACATACAGTCACAATACTTTCCCACAATGCATCCTGGCTTCCTCTCCTCTGCCCTGGAGATAATTGAGAAGTAATTCAATTATCTCCCAGGACAAAGGCAAATCGCCATTATGCACATGGTGAGCACAAAAACATAAAAACACTTTAAAATACACAAAGTCATATTTTATACATAACACACAGACATGTCACACATCCCCAGATAGCTGGGATCTGAGCGTACAAAACTACCGAATAGTTTTGTGCGCCCCCCCCCCCCCCCCCCGACACCCCCAAGGTAAGGGGCACATCACTCAGCAGGGAAAGGGGCCATGAGACAAAACGCCACAATACCGAAGAATAGATACGAGAAGCCAGACACACACTCATGACAGAGCACCCCTATCTCACTATGAACGCCTGACAGACCCTACACATGCATTACTGTGCGGAACTACCCCATATATACTGCAACTTTACAGCCCACATACCAGCGCTACAAGCCAGGTCCCTCGGATCACTACTCACCCGTACGACTATACAACTCACGTAAGCTACACCCCGACTGACCTTGATAGACTACTCTCGGATAACACCACACATAAAATGGTGCGGACAAACTACCTAAAACCACAAGAACCATAGTTACAAAATATTGTATGATACCGATATTTGATGCAGACAACTGTTTTTGTCAATTATACATGCACTGCAAAAATAAATAATAAAAAAAAAAAATTATAAAAAAAACTACAGAATAGCGCTCAGATCCTATTCACACAGTTCAATTGCCATGGAGCCAAAGTCTTTAATTACACGGATAGGCTCCATGGCATAGCTATGTGGGTTAACACATTCACATAACAAAAGTACCGGATGAACATGTATTCGTTAGATCTGTACGAATAAGAACCAGGCGGCGGACGGCTCAGCGGTGTTCGTGCAAATAAGTGTCCGTTTTTAGATCCATGGTGTAAGCGCTGAACACCGCTGGCCGCTCGGGACTTTTAAAATGGCCGCCGCCACGTGTTCGGTAAACGAACAAAGACCACCCTGTATTCTTCAATTAAGCTGCGGTTAACCGCAGCTTCAGGGAGGTAAATTGGCGGCACACTCCAGCTCCCAGGTGGTCGCTCCTTCGGCAGTTTGTTCGGTAGATAAAATCTACCGAACACCCCGGCAGAAAGGCACGAATAAACCTTTCTGCAGGGAAAATAAAGTCTTTTAAAGTCTGGTCCATAGTCCAAAGGCAGCAGGCGGGCAACCAGGCTTCTCCAACGCAATGTGGCAAGATTGCTCTCGTCACAATCACTATATACTTTGTCTACAAACCTCTAAAACGAACCAAACTACTCATCCATCCGCTATACCACTTTATCCCACCTAGAACTAGTGCCCAGTTAAAATACTTGACTCTTACTTACCCACACTCAGTCATGCCACACACATTTCAACACTACTCTCACTGAATCCCTCTGACTACGGCTAAATTCATCTTCTACATCAGAACACTACTCCTAAGATTGGGTTGTATCCATGTCTCGGGTCTTTCATTTAGAATAGGGGCAGCTTCGGTCTCCTTCAACACTGACACTCCAGTGCATATTATTAAAAGATTGGGCAGATGGAAATCCTCAGTCTACAACCCATATATTCCTCATCCCGAGAAAGAAATGAGGAAAGCTTTTAAAAGTTTGGCATTGTAAATTTGATGCAATAAGTGTGTTTTTCTTTAATACCTTTTCACCCTCTTTGCATGAACCCGATTTACATATATTACTAATATGTTCCTGAACATATATGTTATATTATTCACTCACTCACTCACTCTCTGGGCCAGCCTAAGACATCATGCTGCCTAGGTCCAACCAGGGCCGGTGCTTGGATTTTTAGGTACATAGGCGAAGATGCATTTTTCCACCCCCCTTCTCCCCCCCCCCAAAAAAATCTTTACCTATGTGCCTCTTAACCAGCCCCTCTCCCCTCCCCGACCATTAGTGGTCCCTTCGTGTTCTTCTCTCCTCCCCCCTCTTTTCCCTGTCTCTTGGTGTTTCTCTCCCATTCCCTCCCTGTCCCTTGGTGCACCCCACACCCCTTTAGTGGTCACACTCCCCTTCCTGGTGTGCCTCCTACCTCTATTGTTGCATTGCCGAGCGGAGCAGATCCCCTAAAGGAGCTTCAGTTTTCTGTACCCAGCCGGACTGACAGGGAGTGCTCTCTCTGTGAGCATCTCCTGTCAGTCTGGCCAGGTACAGGAAACAGAAGCTCCTGTACCGCGCTCCACTCCGCTCCACTCCGCTCCACTCTGTACACACTGACAGTCACACACTCAATGACAAACACACAGACGTCACTGACAGACACAGACTCATTGATCTGACACACTCATTCATTGACACTGACAGACCCACACTGATTGACACTCATTGACAGACACACTGATAGTAACACACAGACTCAATGACAAACATACTCTCACTGATTTGACAGACACACACTCATACACTCACATGCACACACACTCATACAATCACTCACAGACACACACAGACGCACTCACTCACACACACACACACACACAGTCACTCACAGACACACACACTGTCACTCACAGACACACACACTGTCACTCACAGACACACACACTGTCACTCACAGACACACACACTGTCACTCACAGACACAGACACACATTCACTAATTATTTTAATAAATACAAATTTTCCACCCAGCCTCCCTACCTGGAGAGCTGGTGTGGATGATAGATCATTCCCTGTGGTCCAGTGGAGCTGGGCGGCGTGCGGCAGTGCTGTGATAAGGCGCCGCGAGGGAGCTCTAATCTCACCGCTCTGCTCCCCCGCGCGTTCTGCTGATGCCGCGGGAGCCAGAATATGATGTCATATTCCAGCTCCCGCGTTATCAGCAGACAGCCCGCGAGGGAGCAGAGCGGTGAGATTAGAGCTCCCTCACCGCGCCTTATCACATCACAGCACTGCTGCGCCGGGGTCCAGATGGTGGCTGGCTGGTGGCCACTGAAATATTGCGCCCCCAGAGCCCGTGCGCCCTAAGGTGGCCACCTGTGCTGCCTTATGGACGCGCCGGCCCTGGGTCCAACGATAAATGACTATGGGGGCTAATGTATAATAAACACAGGTTACTGGCTATGGGAGGGATAATGTATAATAAACACAGGTTACTGTCTATGGGAGGATAATGTATAATAAACACAGGTTACTGTCTATGGGAGGATAATGTATAATAAACACGGGTTACTGGCTATGGGGGATAATGTATAATAAACACAGGTTACTGGCTAAGGGGAATAATGTATAATAAACACAGGTTACTGGCTATGGAGGATAAAGTATAATAAACAAACACAAAAAAAAAATAAAAAAAAATAAAAATAAATGCAGCTTCAGAATTAATCTAAATTGTATGCCGTCTAGGAGGTGGGAGGGTCTGCTGCTGATTGGCTGGAATGTGTCTGCTGACTGAGGTACAGGGTCAAAGTTTACTCAATGATGACGAATAGGGGGCAGACCGAACATCGCATATGTTCGCCGTCCGTGGCGAACGCGAACACGCTATGTTTGCCACAAACTATTCACCAGCGAACCGTTCGGGACATCACTACTTGTAAATTGTGAGTTATGCAGGATACTTGTCTATGTTAGTGTTTTCTGATTTGTGTTCTAGCAGGCTTCAGGGACACTGACTTAGGTAAAGACAAACTGTATTCATTACTGGTAAACATGCAATGTCTCTTTTCAATGATTTTAAATGTATGTTTTATTAGAAGTAAAAGTCACTTACATGATTTATTAATTTTTATTAAAGAAAATTAACAATTTCATGAACGCACGAAAAATACAGTGGTCAGCTGACCACTCTCAGCCAATGAGCTAGGCCCTGCACTGCAGGAAAGCTAAAAGACGTTTTTTGTTTAGGAACTTCTGTGTCTCCAACGTTAGTAGTGGAGACAGGGAGTAGTACCTGACAAACCCCAGGTAAGAAGTCAAAATGTTAAATAATGCTTTGACTATTTACTATGTGGGAGTGCCAGGGGACTTATGGCAGTATAATCACCACATGTGCTTGGAGTGTTCTTTTAATATCTGTCAGACAAGGTGACATGTTTCTTTTCTTTACCTATCCAGCTCATATCTCCATCAAAGGTCCTGATTTTTATGTTTTTTTCCATTCTGTTATTAGACTGAACAACAAGTAAAGCTCTAGACCAGGCATAGGCAACCTTCAGTACTCCAGATGTTTTGGACTACAACTCCCATGATGCTTTGCCAGCATTATGGGTGTAAGAGCTTTATGGGGGATGTAGCTCACAACATCTTGAGTGCCGAAGGTTGCCTATCCCTGCTCTAGACTACGTAAATAAACAGATGTATTTATTAAAGTAGGGTTCCCAACAGTTAATGTGGCACAATCCCTAATTCAAGGTCCTGTTCCACCTCCCCAATTTTTGTCCCAGGTGTCCCTCTTCTGGACACACCAGGGAAGTGTTCACTAAAAGTGTATTGTGATTGAAATGAAATAACTGAGATGCAATTGAAGTGCAGACTTACAGCTTTAATTCAAGGGATTGAACAAAAATATTGTATGAAACATTTAGGAATTGCAACCATTTTCATATACAGTCCCCTTATTTCAGGGGCTCAAATGTATTGGACAAATTAACACAATCAGAAATACAGACTGCTTGAAGTTTGGAACACATGGACATCACCAAACGCTGGGTTTCCTCCTTGTGATTCTTTGCCAGGCCTTTACTGCAGCTGCCTTCAGTTGTTGTTTGTTTGTGAGTCTTTCTGCCTTAAGATTTGTCTACAGCATGTGAAATGCATGCTCGATCAGGTTGAGATCTGGTTATTCTATGCCCACTAAAGTAGTGCACCCCCTCTTTAGGAAACTGTATGATGGTCAGATGAAAGCTGTCTGGTAACTAGTATGGGGATGGGAGGGTGGTTAAGGGAGAAGCCTGAAAACGCTGGTATTGTATGTACTATAAATCCCTAACTAAATGAGTGTTTCTAGCGTCAGGTGGATCTCGGTTATCAGAAGAAAATGCTGGGGAACAGGTCATTAAGCCCAGCCCTTGGTGGTAAAGATAATGTTATGACAGCTCCCAAAACACTACAAAATAAGAGTATTACTGATAATTGGAAAACAGGAAACAAAATGAAAACTATCTCAAACAGTGGTTGGTAATATAATTAGGTATTGGTGGAAAGTCAAGCCTTTAGGAAAGGTCAGTGGCCTCTGGGGTACGTCCCTCATGTAGGTTTTCTGGCCGGTATGGTTCGCTGGGATGGTGGGAGGTTATACTCCGGGATGTTGGCCTGGTCCAATGTCATCTTGCTTGTTCCATTCAAATTCTTTGGTGGCATGAGACCTGAGGTGCCTCGTAGGGATTCTAGCTCCTGAGGGCTTGGCGCTTTGTAGTTGTCCCTCCGTAGGTGAAGAGAAGCACTCGTGGGTTCCCCCATCTATATGGAATTCCTCTAGTGCGGAGGTGCTGCAGGATTGGTTGCATGTTCTTCCGCCAAGTAAGAGTATTCTTGGTAAGGTCTGGATAGATTGAGAGCAATGAGCCTTTGAAGAGTAGTAGCAAAGAGCAGAGCCCTATCCTGGAGTGTCTGAAAGCGGAGTATGAGGTCTGTAGTTGCTGGTGTCGGTATCCGAAACATGCCATCAAGCTTCAGGATTTTCCCCTGTTTAGGTGACATTATGGTAGCAAAGAGGCATCCAATAAAGTGGGGCGCCTCATCGGGTTACACGGACTCAGGTAGGCTCCTGATAAATTTTACTAGTCCTCTATTGCAGCCATTCTGTTCATAGTAGCTATCTGCTGGCGTTGCATGCCTGCCAGTTGTTGCTCTATGACAGAGATCCTAGTGTCTTGGCTGCATGAGGAGGTCTCAAGCCTCGTCATTTGAGAGGCAGCAGTCTTAATTGCTCCTTTATAGTAGGCCATGTCTGCAGCAATATTCTTACGTAGGTCAGCCAACATCTTTTCAAGCAGGTCAGCTGTCACTGGTTCCCCAGTTTTTTGCTATACTGCCGTGGGCTCTGGTAGTGGGCCTGAGGATGTCCCCGCACCTGAATCGGTGGAAAAATCTTACGATGAGTAAGATGAGTAGTTGTCTGCCATCTTGTCTCATGTGGCCTTGTGAGTGTTCTGGAGTAAATCTTCTATGTCCCGACTGTAGGGGCCTCTGTCGGCTTTAGATTTTTTGTTTAAACAGGGAAGTTGAAACCATTTTTTACCTGTATTATTTTTACCTTTCTGGATTCTTTTTAATTTTTAATCCTACAGTTTTTGGTCAAGTTTTATTTTTGTTTTTATTCCTGCATATGCACGTATTTTTAGTATCACTTCAACGTTTTTTAAGATGCATTATCAATAAATTGTTTATTTAATTTTATATGTCCTTTTGTCTGGTCACTTGTTCATTATCCCACAAAATTAGTGGTATAGACAAAGTCTAATGCCAAGGCATTAGTTTGTGTTAAAAGCTATTTGTAGAGGGGTGACACTGTGCTTTCTTTTGTTTAAAAACATAACATTACCTGACCTCCACCCTCCACCCTTACCTTTTCCCAAACCTTCAATATAACAAGGACACACAGACAACAGATTGGAAGGAAAAGACCATCACTGGTTGATTTAATAAACAATAATTAAAGCATCCAAAATGTAACCAACAAAATTAAATAACAAATACTAATACAGAAAGCTGTTGACTCAGGTGGTGGCACTGATGCCCTAACTATATGCATCAGACCACAAGAAGATGCGACACCTAGTCCTGCAGCAGAGCCCCATTGCTTCTGCCCAATCAGAGGCATAATAGACCTCAGGGGAGATCTTTGGCCACATCACCTCCCCCAGAGGCACTGAAAGGGCTCCCGAACAGGCCAACACCTGGAGGGGGAAACAGCCCAACAAAAACCTGCTCACACTCCCGTCCTCCATCTCTGCATAACCCTGAAGCCGCACCCACTCACCACCAGAGACAGAAACTCTCTCACCACCACCAGAAAACAGGGGCGAGATTAAATCTAGGACAGCAAGGCAGCCAGAAGATCAAGCAAAACCAGGTCCAAACCCACTGAACTCAGATGGACCCCATCAGGGCGTAACAGTTCAGTTCAAAACTATGCACATCAGAGACAGCCCTGCCCACCAATTGGATGACCTATATACGGGGTCTGGAAGCAGCCCCAATAGAGGAAAGATGTCCCAAAAATTATGGGGTATAATGTTGGACAAGCTGACCTGAACACCAGGCAGCCAGGAAGTGACCCACCGGACTTTGGAAACCATGATGCAGGCCAAGTCCAGTACCAGAAGACAAGAGAGCATGGGCCATGCCCAGCAGGTCCAGTCAACAAAGACACTGGCGATCAAGCCAGCGGATATAAACCACCTCCGTTGCCAAGCCCAAATTATGTCCAAGCAAAATTGGACAAGCATGGAGCGACACCTGCAAAGAATGGACCACAAACCACACTCCCCAAACAGAAACAAAGACAGCCAATCCGTTGAGAGGGCAGAGACAAAGGTAGATGTCTGTGCATGTGTGAGTGGGTGGGAGATAAGTGAAGCCAGCAGGGCCTGTGCTAGAGGGAAGAGGTCTAACATACAGCCTATACTATAGAGACCACTAGTGGCCAATGCATGGATATCCCACTGAGGAGCCCTGAGCGCCACTCTACCCAAACCCTTAAGCCTGACTAGAAAAAGCTCAGTAAGGTTGGACTTCCTGGTCAGCCTCCAAAAACAAGTGAACATAGCCAAGTGACTGAACCATCACCCTCAAAAGACTCCTGGACTTCAAGAGTCAAACAAAATTAACTGGGGAGCCTCCATCTCAGAAACATGAGTGGCATGGCAAAAACTTACCCACTCCCTGCATTGACCAACATATGATTTCCAGGCATTAGGGATCAAGGATGCACTCTGCGACAGGAGAAGAAATCACCATGTTCCAGTAGCTGCCAGAGGAAGGGCGGACATTCAGAACCAGACATATTGATAAATGGAGCCAAGGAAAGAAAGCAAGGTCCATTTAATCTGGACAAGGAATCAGCCAGGGCATCATTCAAGGACTGCACGTGCCTGGCTGTAAATTAGATGTTGAACTGCAGGCAGTGTAAAACTAGGACACATAGCAAGTGGACAACAAATGGAGAACAGTCAGAGAGGCCATTAATAGCATGCCTAATTGACTGATTGTTGATCCAGAAGACGACAGAGTGACCCTGCAGGCAATCGCACAACATCACAACATAATTTATCTGGTGTCTACTTACGCACCACCCCTAAAAGGGACATGACCAGGACCTCAGTAGATGGAATTTAAAAGGGAGCCACTAATGCTTCCCAGGGAAATTTCCTTAACCAGTTTCTACCGGACCACCTCAGGGAAATTCTGCCTACCATATCTCTAACTGTGAGACAACTTTCCAGAAAACTTAAAGCAGTAAAAGCACCCTAGCTCTGTCAAGATTCCTATCGATCCAACACTCAATTGTGTCCAATCTCATTGGAGTACTGACCAGGTGCATCCTGGTGGTGGACCTTTACATGGAAATCAACTCGACAATCTTAATCTTAGATTTGAAGTGTACATGCAGGTAATAAACGTAACAGGGATTAGACTCACCTTGGACTGTTGCCTTCTGCTGCATGCCACTGAATCATTAAATCCACCACTGGAGGACTGCAGGAGAGAAACCTTAGCAGGGGCGACCAAGCGTCAGCCCTCCTGAGCATTCTATTCTCTGACACTGAGTCATAAGGTGAAAGAGAAGAAAGAGTATGCATGTACTCACCAATCATAGGCTCACTGGGAGAAAGCAGGCATTGTCCTATCAGGAGAAAGATCTGAAGGGATTCATCCAAAGGTTACGGATGAGGGAATGCATCATCAGACGTTCACCAAGGTTGCTGAAGAAGGACTGAGTCAATGGCTGTATTCTCAGTTTTGTTCTGCGGCACTCAGGAAGACATTTGCTCGCTGAGTGCCTGGAAAATAGAAGATAACTCAAAAACATCAAGGGCACTGAACAAATTGGGAATTTGTGTGGAATAAAACTGTGACCCACTCCGACACAAAGTTGAAGTAATATTCGCTCCATGGAACAGCGGTGTAAACTTGAAGAAGCGGAGCATGCGAATATAGATGCGCAGACACAGACAAAGTGAAGGAGGGTTGAAATAGACACACTAGGGGCAGCATTGTTGGTAACCATAGGGTTAATATGATCAGAAGACGTAACAGCTCTGGTACAATTAACGCTGTGTAAATTAGACTGTAAGGGGTTAATAGAAATAACTACAGGAGGACTAGCAAGCATACTGGTATCACCGCCACTTGGTTGACACTGATAAAATTCCCAGAGCGTTTCCCAATTATTCCGCTGCCCTTCCTGATAGCTCCCCATTTACCTCTTGACACAAGCACACCCGACCTTGGCTCAAATGGCACCCACCTAGATGTCACAGGGGCCCTGAAATCCGGCAGGGGAATGGGAGAAGCACGTGAAGGCCTGGTGCCGCCATATTGGGTGTTGACTGGGTCGGAACCTGAAGATCCTAGGAGGCCTGTTCTGTGGCTCAACATGCTGAAAGGAGGCGTTGGCAGCGCCGAGTTGGACAAGAGGGCAAGAGGGACCCAGAAGAAGCTATGGCTGTCTGCACTAATGCAGCCATAGCGGTAAGAGCAGGGGGAGGGAGGGCAAACAGAGAGGGGACCACCATAAGCCTAAATTGGTCCTTATGCCTATAATCAAGAAACCTTTTAGTCGGGTAGCCGTGGACCTGATAGGACCATTGGCCCAGCCTAGTCGCTCCGGTAAGCACTATATACTTACCGTAGTGGACTATGCCACCTGATTCCCAGAGGCCGTGGTTGTGTCTAACATTCAGGCAGAGACCGTGGCTGATGCCCTGGTCAAGATTTCCCCATGAGACCAGGGTACCCAGTTCTCTGCGGAGGTGACCCACCAGTTATGGAAGGTCTGCGTCATAAAACCCCTGATGAGCTCCCTGTATCACCCCCAGACTTACGACCTTTGCGAGTGGTTTAATGGGACTCTTAAGCAAATGCTGAAGATGTTCACTGCCGCTTGGAGAAACTGGCAGTGATTCCTGCCCCACCTCCTCTTTGCTTATGGGGAAGTGCCGCAGGAATCTACTGGGTTTTCGCACTCTGAGCTGCTTTAGGGAAGGCGAGTGAGGGGGCCCGTAGACCTTTTCCAAGAACACTGGGAGGGAGCGACAGAGACTGCAGGGACCCCGATTGTTGGAGTTGAGGGACCGAATGGAGGCCTTGGCTCAGACGGTGCGAGAGAACCCCCAGGCGGACCAGCAGCGCCAGCGGGTATGGTACGACCGGAAGGCCAGGCACTGTAGTTTTCAGGTCGGACAAAAGGTTGTGGTACTCAAACCGGTCTGGCAAGATAAACTACAGGCAGCCTGGCAGGGACCGTATAAGGTTATTGGGCAGGTGTGTGACACCACGTACACGGTAGCCAGCTGCGAGAGGATGTGAAACTGATCACAGGAGCGAGCCCAAGTGATCTAACTGCTGGTGGCCAAACAAGCCACCTAATCCCAGGAGCCTTAGTATACTCTACTAGTGACCCACAAGGTGGACACCCCAGGCCAGGCCCCCCTTGAGATTGTCCCCCTACCGCATTCCGGAGGCAGTCAGGGAAGGAATGTGGATGGAGATAGCCGAGATGCTTAGACTAGGGGTCATTGAGCACTCCGAAAGTCCTTGGGATTCTCCTGTAGGTCTGACGCCTACCCGATGCCGCAAGTAGATGAATTGTTGGACCGGATAGCTAGGGGATGGTATCTGACCATTATAGACCTATGTAAAGGCTATTGACAGTTTCCCCTAGTCGAGGAGGCCATACCCAAACGTATTCCTGACACGATAGTGCTAAAACCACCATTTAGGTGGCTTGCCCTCCCTAAAAGTTAGGAAAATTTCTCATAAGGAAAGCATTGGATTGGCTGAAATTAGCAAGGAGGCAGGACTTGGCTTGGCCAATCATCACCTACTTGTAGAGATACATTGAATTAATGCATCTCTATCAGGACAGTTCAGCATCTCCATGCAAAGCGTGGAGAAGCTGAACTGTAGTGCTGCACTCATCTGATGAGTGGCCACTGGAGGTGTTCCTAGGGGGCAATTTAAACACTGCCTTTTTTCTGGAAAGGCCGTGTTTACATGAAAACGCCTGCAGGGAATGATTATAATCACAAGAACAACTTCATTAAGCTGTAGTTGTTCTGGTGACTATAGTGTCCCTTTAATGTCTTCCCTGACAACGTTAATGTGCAAAAGAAAGATTTCAAATCTAAAACTGTTACAGATTTTGTTTAATTGCTTTCCCATTGATCTTAGATATCTTAAATAAAAATTATTTTAATAAACATATCTCCTAATGTCATTGAGTTAGAATGTGTGTCTATTAGGGAAACACATTCTGTGATAGTTTAATATCAGCTGATACTGCCAGTGATGTTGTCAGCACATATCCACGTCTAATCAGCTCAGATGTGACTAAAGAAAAAAATAACACCAAAAAACGACAGCGTTTTTCTAAAAATACCAAATGTCAAGTTTTGTTTTTTTACCTTTCAACTATAAGTTTCTGTCTCCTGCATTAAAGTACTGTCTCCTGCTGTATTTCATTCCCCAGCCATCAGACATACATTCAAAAGATCTGGAACACAACTGTTCTTAAATCTCCTTTCACAAATAAACACTTCAGAGACTGAGTTATGAAAACAGAGAATAGAAATTGCTTGAGCTGAACTCAATGATCTATACGTAAATGTTTTAGAATTTTAGGTGTATTGAGATACAGAAGTAAAATGACAGAAGGGCTACTAAACTGGTTCATGGATTGCAGGATAAAACTCACCAGGAAAGGTTAAAGGATCTTAACATGTATAGCTTGGAGGAAAGACGAGACAGGGGGGATATGATAGAAACATTTAAATACATAAAGGGAATCAACACAGTAAAGGAGGAGACTATATTTAAAAGAAGAAAAACTACCACAACAAGAGGACAGTCTTAAATTAGAGGGACAAAGGTTTAAAAATAATATCAGGAAGTATTACTTTACTGAGAGGGTAGTGGATACATGGAATAGCCTTCCAGATGAAGTGGTAGAGGTTAACACCGTAAAGGAGTTTAAGCATGCATGGGATAGGAATAAGGCTATCCTAACTTTAAGATAGGGCCAGGGACTAATGAAAGTATTTAGAAAATTGGGTAGACTAGATGGGCCGAATGGTTCTTATCTGCCGTCACATTCTATGTTTCTATGTAACTGCTATGTTTACAGCAGAAAGGGCTAAACCTAGATGGACCTGGCACCCAGACCACTTCATTAAGCTGAAGTGGTCTGGGTGCCTATAGTGGTCCTTTAATCTTACCAAGCTCTAATAAAATGCAACTATCCAAATAATATTTTGCTTCTGCTTGTCCAGTGGCCTCTGACAGCCTTGAAGGTAAACTCTAAGCACCTAAACCATTTCTTAAAGGGTTACTCCTGGAGATGCTAAATGCTCCCTTAGAGATGCATTGACTCAATTCATCTCTTTGAGTTGATGCTGATTGGGTCATCACAGTGTTTTGCCATGCATATGCAATAGCCTCCCACTGCTTTCTATAGGAAAGCATTGGATTGGCTGAGATTATCAAGATTGATGACCTCAATTATGGAGGCAGTGCCAGATGCAGCGAGATCGGTGTGGCAAGGAAGGTAAGTTTAAGCACCTTTTTACTGCACAGAGTTGAGGGCCAGTGACCTAAACAGTCACTCCAGGACTATCGTCTCAGTAATACATGTTTGTATTCCTAATATTATAAGAATACAAGGTATGATGAGCCCCAAAGAATTGGGAATATGTAAAATAATAATTCAAATACAGATCAATAATACTAAATATGGCAGCTGATAAGAGGAAAATATCCTACTCACGAATTGATAAGCACAAACTGGCTCAAGTTTAAAGGAAAGGTGGTATAGTCCCCACAACTGACACTCTGTGGATCAGAATACCAGCAGAAAGAAATATTAAAAGAGCCATTAAAATAAAAATCCAATAAAATAGGATCTTAAATCTGCTAATACGTTTCACTAACAAACTCTTTCTTGCAGAGCAAATTTCATTCGTTAGTCTTCATATTTTGAGGGTGCTTGACTGGTGCACTCCTCCTCTGCTGTTGTCAGTATCTACTGTAGTGCACTATATTTCTGGCCCTCTTTTTGAGCACTGGAAATATAGAAACATTGCCTTTAGCGTGGCTTACTATCACTCTCTGCATTTTCAATATGTCATTATGTCAAACCATGCCTCTAGTGGCTGTTAGACATGAAGCCACTAGAAGTGCTTTCTCACTAAAGAACATTGAGGTTTGAAGGTCTTCACGTTCAATATCATCATGAGCAGCATAGTGACACAGACCGCTACTAATGTTTCTGAACTGGAGTGCATTTGTCTTCTGCACTAGATTAGACTCCTAGATTAGACAGTGAGTGCCTGAGATTCTTTTTATTTTCTAGATTAGACTCCGATCATCTGTGTTGGATCAAGGGTAAGTTTAATGTTTTCTTTTTTTTTTTTTTTCTTTTTTTTTTATTAAAATGGGCAGGGGCTCTGAATTTAAAATAATGAAATAATACATCTGATTTAAAAAAAATAATGTATTTAATTTGAAAAGTTAGGCTACTCCTTTAACGTTATACCTTTTGTTTTTGCCAAGTGCTGCTAATGCTGCAATTTTCTTTCCATAAATTTGTTTGAAAGAGATTGATATTTTCTTAACAAATGATTGAAAGTGTTTCTGCAGTTACTAGTGTGGAGGTGGCCATCTTACAATCACCTCAATATTAAAACCATCAGTGACAGCTACTGATAAAAAGTCGGCATAAAGCATTAGATTCAGACAGCCAATTGGAATCTGCAGTTTGCTGAATAGCTCTCTGCCATCCACTGTGCAAGAAAGAAAAAAATATTTAGAGAGTTAGTCAGTGATGCTGAGGGTCCAAAAGGAATCTAAGCAATATATTTTTAAATCAGCTTTTATAAAGGATACATACATTTAAAAGTGATCGGTGCAAGGTATCAGTAGAGTCACAAGGACTGGTGTACCTGGATGCAGTAACATATGGTAACCTATGGTCCTCCTCCCATACCACGCCATTCAGAATCATCAGTAATGTTCCTGAGTAACTCGCTTCCCTCCTCCGTTAGATGCTCACCCAGTCTCCACTCCTTCAAAAAAATCGTTAAAAACCCACTTCTTCATAAAAGCATATCAATTAAACTGTTAATAGCTCCTGACTGATTCCTCTTCTGCAACTGTCACTAGTCTAATACTATCCTTACCTTTTTGTGTCATTTTACCCCACTCCCTCTAGCATGTATGCTCATTGAGCAGGGCCCTCAACCCCTCTGTTCCTGTGTGTCTGGTTACAACTACATGTTTGTTCGTCCACCCATTGTAAAGCAGAATTTGACAGCGCTCTATAAATATCATAATAATAATAATAATAATAATAATGTTACTTGGAAATTGTAATTTACCTTTATAGAAAAACAAACTATTTTAAAATGGTTTTACTTCTTACCTGGCCTTCCCCAGCAGCCAGTACAGTGGGAAGATCATGTTTAGTAGCTTCAGTTTCCTCTCTAGTGTTGATCCCTTCAGTGCCAGCTCATAACCTGAGAGTGTCAGTCGATCACTCCAAGCCACTGAGCTATGCTCTGCACTGCACGAGCATTCTAAGGAGAATTTCTAGATGGAGAAGAGGCATAGAGCAGCACCTGGTATACCCCAGGTAAGACGTCAACTCTCCTAAAACATGCTGTAGTTCTTATGGTGCTTGAAGTGTTGCTTTAAGTATTTCAACAATTTGACCTCAGTGCTACCAAGGTATTTTGTATCATAAACATTTTTGGGATTGTGTAGTAATCACACTGAATAGATGCAGCTCATGACTAACTATATATATATATATATATATATATATATATATATATATACAGTTGTGCTCAAAAGTTTGCATACCCCTGTAGAAATTGTGACATTTTGCCATTGATTTTGAAAGTTTGACTAATCATGCAAAAAAATTATATTTTTTTAAAGATAGTGATCAGATGAAGCCGTTTATATCATGTAGTTGTTTGGCTCCTTTTTAAATAATAATGATCAGAAATCACCCAAATGGCCTTGATCAAAAGTTTGCATACCCTTGAATGTTTGGCCTTGTTACAGACACACAAGGTGACACACACATGGTAAAATGGCAAGTAAAGGTTAGTTTTCCACACCTGTGGCTTTTTAAATTCCAATTAGTGTCTGTGTATAAATAGTCAACGAGTTTGTTCGCGCACATGTGGATGCACTGAGCAGGTCAAAAGACCTGCATAACAAGGTAATGGAACTTTATGGAGATGGAAAAGATATTTAAAGATGTGAAATTGTCCAATTACTTATTAAGAAGTGGAATATTCGGGGATCTCTTGATACCAAGCCAAGACAGATAGACCAAGAAAGATATTAGCCACAACTACCAGAATAATTTTTCGGGATACAAAGATAAACCCACAAGTAACCTCAGGAGAAATACAGGCTGCTCTGGAAAAAAATCAAAGTGGTTGTTTCAAGGAGTACAACCCGACGATACTTGAACAAAATACTTGAACAAAACAAGCCTTTAGTGCGCCAATATGCCCGACAACACCTTGACAGCACTCACAGGCTTCTGGCACACTGTAATTTGTAAAATAGAGCTTTATGGCCGCAACCATAAGCGCTATGTTTGAGGGGTCAACAAGGCCTATAGTGAAAGAATACCATCCCCACTGTGAATCATGGTGGCGGCTCACTGATGTTTGGGGGGGGGGGGGGTGTGAGCTCTAAAGGCACAGGGAATCATGTGATAATTGATAGCAAGATGAATGCAGGATGTTGTCAGAAAATACTGGGAGACTATTTGCATTCTTCTGCACGAAGACTGCACATGGGATGTTCTTGGACTTTCTAGCATGACAATGACCCTAAGCATAAGGCCAAGTTGACCCTCCAGTGGATACAGCAGAAAAAAGATGAAGGTTCTGGAGTGGCCATCACAGTCTCCTGATCTTAATATCATTGAGTCACTCTGGGGAGATCTCAAACGTGCGGTTATTGCAAGATGACCAAAGATTTTGCATCACCTGAAGGCATTTGACCAAGATGAATGGGCAGCTATACCACCTGCAAAAATTATGGGCTTCATAGACAACTATTACAAAAGACTGCATGCTGTCATTTATGCTAAAGGGGGCAATACACAGTATTAAGAACTAAGGGTATGCGGAATTTTGAACAGCAGTCATTTCCTTTTTTACTTTGTTACAATGTTTTGCTTTATGATTGCGCCATTTTGTTATAACCTACAGTTGAATATGAATCCCATAAGAAATAAAAGAAATGTGTTTTGCCTGCTTACTCATGTTTTCTTTAAAAATTGTACATATATTACCAATTCTCCAAGGGTATGCAAACTTTTGAGCACAACTGTATATGTAAACAAGTTCAGTTTCTGGTACTCACCATAACAACAAACATAAAGCAATAATACCTGGATGCTTCTAAGCGCAAACATCTACAAGGTAAATGAAAGAGCACTCCAAAGGATTTTTTCAAAAGTATATGAAATTAACGTTTAGATTGTTCTTTAATTTACCATATATATATATATATATATATATATATATATATATATATATATACACCAATGCAAAAAAATTAACGCACTCACTGGATTCCAAAATATCAAATCTTGTTTATAAGTTGCAAAAAAAGATCAACGTTTCAACCTCTCGGTCTTTATAAAGATACAAGACCGAGAGGTTGAAACGTTGATCTTTTTTTGCAACTTATAAACAAGATTTGATATTTTGGAATCCAGTGAGTGAGTTAATTTTTTCAATTGGTATATAATTTCAGCGCTGTTCAGCACCTTGGTATATTTTTATTTTGTGACTCTTTAGGTAGAGTGCCAGACGTACGGAGTTATATTTCACTGCTAAATGGTTGTATATATCGGCTAACAGAGGATTCTAGAATAGTAACTGTAAATTATTGATGTAAAACAAAGATTGGTGAGAATGATCAGTAATCAGGATGTGCTATGATCTAAAATGGAATGGGTTTCTGATACATGTTTTCTTATGATAATCTATATTGCATAAGCCCTTAGGCTTGGACAAGGCTATGGAAATTTTGTCTAATCAGCTCCTTATTATGCCTGCAGGTGTGCACATTTGCCTGCATACATAAATCCAATGCAATTAAGCATCCTGACCATCTCTGTGCTGTCATCATCACCTATAAGAGAGTGAGATGGAGGAGTAAGGAGAGATAGGGTTAATTAGCAAGCACAGTTTCATCCAATGCAGCTTTGAAGTGTGCTTGATTTTTACAAGTCACCCCAGCTGAAATACACAGGTGGAACACACCAGGGAAGTGTTCACTAAAAGTGTATTGTGATTGAAATGAAATAACTGAGATGCAATTGAAGTGCAGACTTACAGCTTTAATTCAAGGGATTGAACAAAAATATTGTATGAAACATTTAGGAATTGCAACCATTTTCATATACAGTCCCCTTATTTCAGGGGCTCAAATGTATTGGACAAATTAACACAATCAGAAATACAGACTGCTTGAAGTTTGGAACACATGGACATCACCAAACGCTGGGTTTCCTCCTTGTGATTCTTTGCCAGGCCTTTACTGCAGCTGCCTTCAGTTGTTGTTTGTTTGTGAGTCTTTCTGCCTTAAGATTTGTCTACAGCATGTGAAATGCATGCTCGATCAGGTTGAGATCTGGTTATTCTATGCCCACTAAAGTAGTGCACCCCCTCTTTAGGAAACTGTATGATGGTCAGATGAAAGCTGTCTGGTAACTAGTATGGGGATGGGAGGGTGGTTAAGGGAGAAGCCTGAAAACGCTGGTATTGTATGTACTATAAATCCCTAACTAAATGAGTGTTTCTAGCGTCAGGTGGATCTCGGTTATCAGAAGAAAATGCTGGGGAACAGGTCATTAAGCCCAGCCCTTGGTGGTAAAGATAATGTTATGACAGCTCCCAAAACACTACAAAATAAGAGTATTACTGATAATTGGAAAACAGGAAACAAAATGAAAACTATCTCAAACAGTGGTTGGTAATATAATTAGGTATTGGTGGAAAGTCAAGCCTTTAGGAAAGGTCAGTGGCCTCTGGGGTACGTCCCTCATGTAGGTTTTCTGGCCGGTATGGTTCGCTGGGATGGTGGGAGGTTATACTCCGGGATGTTGGCCTGGTCCAATGTCATCTTGCTTGTTCCATTCAAATTCTTTGGTGGCATGAGACCTGAGGTGCCTCGTAGGGATTCTAGCTCCTGAGGGCTTGGCGCTTTGTAGTTGTCCCTCCGTAGGTGAAGAGAAGCACTCGTGGGTTCCCCCATCTATATGGAATTCCTCTAGTGCGGAGGTGCTGCAGGATTGGTTGCATGTTCTTCCGCCAAGTAAGAGTATTCTTGGTAAGGTCTGGATAGATTGAGAGCAATGAGCCTTTGAAGAGTAGTAGCAAAGAGCAGAGCCCTATCCTGGAGTGTCTGAAAGCGGAGTATGAGGTCTGTAGTTGCTGGTGTCGGTATCCGAAACATGCCATCAAGCTTCAGGATTTTCCCCTGTTTAGGTGACATTATGGTAGCAAAGAGGCATCCAATAAAGTGGGGCGCCTCATCGGGTTACACGGACTCAGGTAGGCTCCTGATAAATTTTACTAGTCCTCTATTGCAGCCATTCTGTTCATAGTAGCTATCTGCTGGCGTTGCATGCCTGCCAGTTGTTGCTCTATGACAGAGATCCTAGTGTCTTGGCTGCATGAGGAGGTCTCAAGCCTCGTCATTTGAGAGGCAGCAGTCTTAATTGCTCCTTTATAGTAGGCCATGTCTGCAGCAATATTCTTACGTAGGTCAGCCAACATCTTTTCAAGCAGGTCAGCTGTCACTGGTTCCCCAGTTTTTTGCTATACTGCCGTGGGCTCTGGTAGTGGGCCTGAGGATGTCCCCGCACCTGAATCGGTGGAAAAATCTTACGATGAGTAAGATGAGTAGTTGTCTGCCATCTTGTCTCATGTGGCCTTGTGAGTGTTCTGGAGTAAATCTTCTATGTCCCGACTGTAGGGGCCTCTGTCGGCTTTAGATTTTTTGTTTAAACAGGGAAGTTGAAACCATTTTTTACCTGTATTATTTTTACCTTTCTGGATTCTTTTTAATTTTTAATCCTACAGTTTTTGGTCAAGTTTTATTTTTGTTTTTATTCCTGCATATGCACGTATTTTTAGTATCACTTCAACGTTTTTTAAGATGCATTATCAATAAATTGTTTATTTAATTTTATATGTCCTTTTGTCTGGTCACTTGTTCATTATCCCACAAAATTAGTGGTATAGACAAAGTCTAATGCCAAGGCATTAGTTTGTGTTAAAAGCTATTTGTAGAGGGGTGACACTGTGCTTTCTTTTGTTTAAAAACATAACATTACCTGACCTCCACCCTCCACCCTTACCTTTTCCCAAACCTTCAATATAACAAGGACACACAGACAACAGATTGGAAGGAAAAGACCATCACTGGTTGATTTAATAAACAATAATTAAAGCATCCAAAATGTAACCAACAAAATTAAATAACAAATACTAATACAGAAAGCTGTTGACTCAGGTGGTGGCACTGATGCCCTAACTATATGCATCAGACCACAAGAAGATGCGACACCTAGTCCTGCAGCAGAGCCCCATTGCTTCTGCCCAATCAGAGGCATAATAGACCTCAGGGGAGATCTTTGGCCACATCACCTCCCCCAGAGGCACTGAAAGGGCTCCCGAACAGGCCAACACCTGGAGGGGGAAACAGCCCAACAAAAACCTGCTCACACTCCCGTCCTCCATCTCTGCATAACCCTGAAGCCGCACCCACTCACCACCAGAGACAGAAACTCTCTCACCACCACCAGAAAACAGGGGCGAGATTAAATCTAGGACAGCAAGGCAGCCAGAAGATCAAGCAAAACCAGGTCCAAACCCACTGAACTCAGATGGACCCCATCAGGGCGTAACAGTTCAGTTCAAAACTATGCACATCAGAGACAGCCCTGCCCACCAATTGGATGACCTATATACGGGGTCTGGAAGCAGCCCCAATAGAGGAAAGATGTCCCAAAAATTATGGGGTATAATGTTGGACAAGCTGACCTGAACACCAGGCAGCCAGGAAGTGACCCACCGGACTTTGGAAACCATGATGCAGGCCAAGTCCAGTACCAGAAGACAAGAGAGCATGGGCCATGCCCAGCAGGTCCAGTCAACAAAGACACTGGCGATCAAGCCAGCGGATATAAACCACCTCCGTTGCCAAGCCCAAATTATGTCCAAGCAAAATTGGACAAGCATGGAGCGACACCTGCAAAGAATGGACCACAAACCACACTCCCCAAACAGAAACAAAGACAGCCAATCCGTTGAGAGGGCAGAGACAAAGGTAGATGTCTGTGCATGTGTGAGTGGGTGGGAGATAAGTGAAGCCAGCAGGGCCTGTGCTAGAGGGAAGAGGTCTAACATACAGCCTATACTATAGAGACCACTAGTGGCCAATGCATGGATATCCCACTGAGGAGCCCTGAGCGCCACTCTACCCAAACCCTTAAGCCTGACTAGAAAAAGCTCAGTAAGGTTGGACTTCCTGGTCAGCCTCCAAAAACAAGTGAACATAGCCAAGTGACTGAACCATCACCCTCAAAAGACTCCTGGACTTCAAGAGTCAAACAAAATTAACTGGGGAGCCTCCATCTCAGAAACATGAGTGGCATGGCAAAAACTTACCCACTCCCTGCATTGACCAACATATGATTTCCAGGCATTAGGGATCAAGGATGCACTCTGCGACAGGAGAAGAAATCACCATGTTCCAGTAGCTGCCAGAGGAAGGGCGGACATTCAGAACCAGACATATTGATAAATGGAGCCAAGGAAAGAAAGCAAGGTCCATTTAATCTGGACAAGGAATCAGCCAGGGCATCATTCAAGGACTGCACGTGCCTGGCTGTAAATTAGATGTTGAACTGCAGGCAGTGTAAAACTAGGACACATAGCAAGTGGACAACAAATGGAGAACAGTCAGAGAGGCCATTAATAGCATGCCTAATTGACTGATTGTTGATCCAGAAGACGACAGAGTGACCCTGCAGGCAATCGCACAACATCACAACATAATTTATCTGGTGTCTACTTACGCACCACCCCTAAAAGGGACATGACCAGGACCTCAGTAGATGGAATTTAAAAGGGAGCCACTAATGCTTCCCAGGGAAATTTCCTTAACCAGTTTCTACCGGACCACCTCAGGGAAATTCTGCCTACCATATCTCTAACTGTGAGACAACTTTCCAGAAAACTTAAAGCAGTAAAAGCACCCTAGCTCTGTCAAGATTCCTATCGATCCAACACTCAATTGTGTCCAATCTCATTGGAGTACTGACCAGGTGCATCCTGGTGGTGGACCTTTACATGGAAATCAACTCGACAATCTTAATCTTAGATTTGAAGTGTACATGCAGGTAATAAACGTAACAGGGATTAGACTCACCTTGGACTGTTGCCTTCTGCTGCATGCCACTGAATCATTAAATCCACCACTGGAGGACTGCAGGAGAGAAACCTTAGCAGGGGCGACCAAGCGTCAGCCCTCCTGAGCATTCTATTCTCTGACACTGAGTCATAAGGTGAAAGAGAAGAAAGAGTATGCATGTACTCACCAATCATAGGCTCACTGGGAGAAAGCAGGCATTGTCCTATCAGGAGAAAGATCTGAAGGGATTCATCCAAAGGTTACGGATGAGGGAATGCATCATCAGACGTTCACCAAGGTTGCTGAAGAAGGACTGAGTCAATGGCTGTATTCTCAGTTTTGTTCTGCGGCACTCAGGAAGACATTTGCTCGCTGAGTGCCTGGAAAATAGAAGATAACTCAAAAACATCAAGGGCACTGAACAAATTGGGAATTTGTGTGGAATAAAACTGTGACCCACTCCGACACAAAGTTGAAGTAATATTCGCTCCATGGAACAGCGGTGTAAACTTGAAGAAGCGGAGCATGCGAATATAGATGCGCAGACACAGACAAAGTGAAGGAGGGTTGAAATAGACACACTAGGGGCAGCATTGTTGGTAACCATAGGGTTAATATGATCAGAAGACGTAACAGCTCTGGTACAATTAACGCTGTGTAAATTAGACTGTAAGGGGTTAATAGAAATAACTACAGGAGGACTAGCAAGCATACTGGTATCACCGCCACTTGGTTGACACTGATAAAATTCCCAGAGCGTTTCCCAATTATTCCGCTGCCCTTCCTGATAGCTCCCCATTTACCTCTTGACACAAGCACACCCGACCTTGGCTCAAATGGCACCCACCTAGATGTCACAGGGGCCCTGAAATCCGGCAGGGGAATGGGAGAAGCACGTGAAGGCCTGGTGCCGCCATATTGGGTGTTGACTGGGTCGGAACCTGAAGATCCTAGGAGGCCTGTTCTGTGGCTCAACATGCTGAAAGGAGGCGTTGGCAGCGCCGAGTTGGACAAGAGGGCAAGAGGGACCCAGAAGAAGCTATGGCTGTCTGCACTAATGCAGCCATAGCGGTAAGAGCAGGGGGAGGGAGGGCAAACAGAGAGGGGACCACCATAAGCCTAAATTGGTCCTTATGCCTATAATCAAGAAACCTTTTAGTCGGGTAGCCGTGGACCTGATAGGACCATTGGCCCAGCCTAGTCGCTCCGGTAAGCACTATATACTTACCGTAGTGGACTATGCCACCTGATTCCCAGAGGCCGTGGTTGTGTCTAACATTCAGGCAGAGACCGTGGCTGATGCCCTGGTCAAGATTTCCCCATGAGACCAGGGTACCCAGTTCTCTGCGGAGGTGACCCACCAGTTATGGAAGGTCTGCGTCATAAAACCCCTGATGAGCTCCCTGTATCACCCCCAGACTTACGACCTTTGCGAGTGGTTTAATGGGACTCTTAAGCAAATGCTGAAGATGTTCACTGCCGCTTGGAGAAACTGGCAGTGATTCCTGCCCCACCTCCTCTTTGCTTATGGGGAAGTGCCGCAGGAATCTACTGGGTTTTCGCACTCTGAGCTGCTTTAGGGAAGGCGAGTGAGGGGGCCCGTAGACCTTTTCCAAGAACACTGGGAGGGAGCGACAGAGACTGCAGGGACCCCGATTGTTGGAGTTGAGGGACCGAATGGAGGCCTTGGCTCAGACGGTGCGAGAGAACCCCCAGGCGGACCAGCAGCGCCAGCGGGTATGGTACGACCGGAAGGCCAGGCACTGTAGTTTTCAGGTCGGACAAAAGGTTGTGGTACTCAAACCGGTCTGGCAAGATAAACTACAGGCAGCCTGGCAGGGACCGTATAAGGTTATTGGGCAGGTGTGTGACACCACGTACACGGTAGCCAGCTGCGAGAGGATGTGAAACTGATCACAGGAGCGAGCCCAAGTGATCTAACTGCTGGTGGCCAAACAAGCCACCTAATCCCAGGAGCCTTAGTATACTCTACTAGTGACCCACAAGGTGGACACCCCAGGCCAGGCCCCCCTTGAGATTGTCCCCCTACCGCATTCCGGAGGCAGTCAGGGAAGGAATGTGGATGGAGATAGCCGAGATGCTTAGACTAGGGGTCATTGAGCACTCCGAAAGTCCTTGGGATTCTCCTGTAGGTCTGACGCCTACCCGATGCCGCAAGTAGATGAATTGTTGGACCGGATAGCTAGGGGATGGTATCTGACCATTATAGACCTATGTAAAGGCTATTGACAGTTTCCCCTAGTCGAGGAGGCCATACCCAAACGTATTCCTGACACGATAGTGCTAAAACCACCATTTAGGTGGCTTGCCCTCCCTAAAAGTTAGGAAAATTTCTCATAAGGAAAGCATTGGATTGGCTGAAATTAGCAAGGAGGCAGGACTTGGCTTGGCCAATCATCACCTACTTGTAGAGATACATTGAATTAATGCATCTCTATCAGGACAGTTCAGCATCTCCATGCAAAGCGTGGAGAAGCTGAACTGTAGTGCTGCACTCATCTGATGAGTGGCCACTGGAGGTGTTCCTAGGGGGCAATTTAAACACTGCCTTTTTTCTGGAAAGGCCGTGTTTACATGAAAACGCCTGCAGGGAATGATTATAATCACAAGAACAACTTCATTAAGCTGTAGTTGTTCTGGTGACTATAGTGTCCCTTTAATGTCTTCCCTGACAACGTTAATGTGCAAAAGAAAGATTTCAAATCTAAAACTGTTACAGATTTTGTTTAATTGCTTTCCCATTGATCTTAGATATCTTAAATAAAAATTATTTTAATAAACATATCTCCTAATGTCATTGAGTTAGAATGTGTGTCTATTAGGGAAACACATTCTGTGATAGTTTAATATCAGCTGATACTGCCAGTGATGTTGTCAGCACATATCCACGTCTAATCAGCTCAGATGTGACTAAAGAAAAAAATAACACCAAACAACGACAGCGTTTTTCTAAAAATACCAAATGTCAAGTTTTGTTTTTTTACCTTTCAACTATAAGTTTCTGTCTCCTGCATTAAAGTACTGTCTCCTGCTGTATTTCATTCCCCAGCCATCAGACATACATTCAAAAGATCTGGAACACAACTGTTCTTAAATCTCCTTTCACAAATAAACACTTCAGAGACTGAGTTATGAAAACAGAGAATAGAAATTGCTTGAGCTGAACTCAATGATCTATACGTAAATGTTTTAGAATTTTAGGTGTATTGAGATACAGAAGTAAAATGACAGAAGGGCTACTAAACTGGTTCATGGATTGCAGGATAAAACTCACCAGGAAAGGTTAAAGGATCTTAACATGTATAGCTTGGAGGAAAGACGAGACAGGGGGGATATGATAGAAACATTTAAATACATAAAGGGAATCAACACAGTAAAGGAGGAGACTATATTTAAAAGAAGAAAAACTACCACAACAAGAGGACAGTCTTAAATTAGAGGGACAAAGGTTTAAAAATAATATCAGGAAGTATTACTTTACTGAGAGGGTAGTGGATACATGGAATAGCCTTCCAGATGAAGTGGTAGAGGTTAACACCGTAAAGGAGTTTAAGCATGCATGGGATAGGAATAAGGCTATCCTAACTTTAAGATAGGGCCAGGGACTAATGAAAGTATTTAGAAAATTGGGTAGACTAGATGGGCCGAATGGTTCTTATCTGCCGTCACATTCTATGTTTCTATGTAACTGCTATGTTTACAGCAGAAAGGGCTAAACCTAGATGGACCTGGCACCCAGACCACTTCATTAAGCTGAAGTGGTCTGGGTGCCTATAGTGGTCCTTTAATCTTACCAAGCTCTAATAAAATGCAACTATCCAAATAATATTTTGCTTCTGCTTGTCCAGTGGCCTCTGACAGCCTTGAAGGTAAACTCTAAGCACCTAAACCATTTCTTAAAGGGTTACTCCTGGAGATGCTAAATGCTCCCTTAGAGATGCATTGACTCAATTCATCTCTTTGAGTTGATGCTGATTGGGTCATCACAGTGTTTTGCCATGCATATGCAATAGCCTCCCACTGCTTTCTATAGGAAAGCATTGGATTGGCTGAGATTATCAAGATTGATGACCTCAATTATGGAGGCAGTGCCAGATGCAGCGAGATCGGTGTGGCAAGGAAGGTAAGTTTAAGCACCTTTTTACTGCACAGAGTTGAGGGCCAGTGACCTAAACAGTCACTCCAGGACTATCGTCTCAGTAATACATGTTTGTATTCCTAATATTATAAGAATACAAGGTATGATGAGCCCCAAAGAATTGGGAATATGTAAAATAATAATTCAAATACAGATCAATAATACTAAATATGGCAGCTGATAAGAGGAAAATATCCTACTCACGAATTGATAAGCACAAACTGGCTCAAGTTTAAAGGAAAGGTGGTATAGTCCCCACAACTGACACTCTGTGGATCAGAATACCAGCAGAAAGAAATATTAAAAGAGCCATTAAAATAAAAATCCAATAAAATAGGATCTTAAATCTGCTAATACGTTTCACTAACAAACTCTTTCTTGCAGAGCAAATTTCATTCGTTAGTCTTCATATTTTGAGGGTGCTTGACTGGTGCACTCCTCCTCTGCTGTTGTCAGTATCTACTGTAGTGCACTATATTTCTGGCCCTCTTTTTGAGCACTGGAAATATAGAAACATTGCCTTTAGCGTGGCTTACTATCACTCTCTGCATTTTCAATATGTCATTATGTCAAACCATGCCTCTAGTGGCTGTTAGACATGAAGCCACTAGAAGTGCTTTCTCACTAAAGAACATTGAGGTTTGAAGGTCTTCACGTTCAATATCATCATGAGCAGCATAGTGACACAGACCGCTACTAATGTTTCTGAACTGGAGTGCATTTGTCTTCTGCACTAGATTAGACTCCTAGATTAGACAGTGAGTGCCTGAGATTCTTTTTATTTTCTAGATTAGACTCCGATCATCTGTGTTGGATCAAGGGTAAGTTTAATGTTTTCTTTTTTTTTTTTTTTCTTTTTTTTTTATTAAAATGGGCAGGGGCTCTGAATTTAAAATAATGAAATAATACATCTGATTTAAAAAAAATAATGTATTTAATTTGAAAAGTTAGGCTACTCCTTTAACGTTATACCTTTTGTTTTTGCCAAGTGCTGCTAATGCTGCAATTTTCTTTCCATAAATTTGTTTGAAAGAGATTGATATTTTCTTAACAAATGATTGAAAGTGTTTCTGCAGTTACTAGTGTGGAGGTGGCCATCTTACAATCACCTCAATATTAAAACCATCAGTGACAGCTACTGATAAAAAGTCGGCATAAAGCATTAGATTCAGACAGCCAATTGGAATCTGCAGTTTGCTGAATAGCTCTCTGCCATCCACTGTGCAAGAAAGAAAAAAATATTTAGAGAGTTAGTCAGTGATGCTGAGGGTCCAAAAGGAATCTAAGCAATATATTTTTAAATCAGCTTTTATAAAGGATACATACATTTAAAAGTGATCGGTGCAAGGTATCAGTAGAGTCACAAGGACTGGTGTACCTGGATGCAGTAACATATGGTAACCTATGGTCCTCCTCCCATACCACGCCATTCAGAATCATCAGTAATGTTCCTGAGTAACTCGCTTCCCTCCTCCGTTAGATGCTCACCCAGTCTCCACTCCTTCAAAAAAATCGTTAAAAACCCACTTCTTCATAAAAGCATATCAATTAAACTGTTAATAGCTCCTGACTGATTCCTCTTCTGCAACTGTCACTAGTCTAATACTATCCTTACCTTTTTGTGTCATTTTACCCCACTCCCTCTAGCATGTATGCTCATTGAGCAGGGCCCTCAACCCCTCTGTTCCTGTGTGTCTGGTTACAACTACATGTTTGTTCGTCCACCCATTGTAAAGCAGAATTTGACAGCGCTCTATAAATATCATAATAATAATAATAATAATAATAATGTTACTTGGAAATTGTAATTTACCTTTATAGAAAAACAAACTATTTTAAAATGGTTTTACTTCTTACCTGGCCTTCTTCAGCAGCCAGTACAGTGGGAAGATCATGTTTAGTAGCTTCAGTTTCCTCTCTAGTGTTGATCCCTTCAGTGCCAGCTCATAACCTGAGAGTGTCAGTCGATCACTCCAAGCCACTGAGCTATGCTCTGCACTGCACGAGCATTCTAAGGAGAATTTCTAGATGGAGAAGAGGCATAGAGCAGCACCTGGTATACCCCAGGTAAGACGTCAACTCTCCTAAAACATGCTGTAGTTCTTATGGTGCTTGAAGTGTTGCTTTAAGTATTTCAACAATTTGACCTCAGTGCTACCAAGGTATTTTGTATCATAAACATTTTTGGGATTGTGTAGTAATCACACTGAATAGATGCAGCTCATGACTAACTATATATATATATATATATATATATATATATATATATATATATACAGTTGTGCTCAAAAGTTTGCATACCCCTGTAGAAATTGTGACATTTTGCCATTGATTTTGAAAGTTTGACTAATCATGCAAAAAAATTATATTTTTTTAAAGATAGTGATCAGATGAAGCCGTTTATATCATGTAGTTGTTTGGCTCCTTTTTAAATAATAATGATCAGAAATCACCCAAATGGCCTTGATCAAAAGTTTGCATACCCTTGAATGTTTGGCCTTGTTACAGACACACAAGGTGACACACACATGGTAAAATGGCAAGTAAAGGTTAGTTTTCCACACCTGTGGCTTTTTAAATTCCAATTAGTGTCTGTGTATAAATAGTCAACGAGTTTGTTCGCGCACATGTGGATGCACTGAGCAGGTCAAAAGACCTGCATAACAAGGTAATGGAACTTTATGGAGATGGAAAAGATATTTAAAGATGTGAAATTGTCCAATTACTTATTAAGAAGTGGAATATTCGGGGATCTCTTGATACCAAGCCAAGACAGATAGACCAAGAAAGATATTAGCCACAACTACCAGAATAATTTTTCGGGATACAAAGATAAACCCACAAGTAACCTCAGGAGAAATACAGGCTGCTCTGGAAAAAAATCAAAGTGGTTGTTTCAAGGAGTACAACCCGACGATACTTGAACAAAATACTTGAACAAAACAAGCCTTTAGTGCGCCAATATGCCCGACAACACCTTGACAGCACTCACAGGCTTCTGGCACACTGTAATTTGTAAAATAGAGCTTTATGGCCGCAACCATAAGCGCTATGTTTGAGGGGTCAACAAGGCCTATAGTGAAAGAATACCATCCCCACTGTGAATCATGGTGGCGGCTCACTGATGTTTGGGGGGGGGGGGGGGTGTGAGCTCTAAAGGCACAGGGAATCATGTGATAATTGATAGCAAGATGAATGCAGGATGTTGTCAGAAAATACTGGGAGACTATTTGCATTCTTCTGCACGAAGACTGCACATGGGATGTTCTTGGACTTTCTAGCATGACAATGACCCTAAGCATAAGGCCAAGTTGACCCTCCAGTGGATACAGCAGAAAAAAGATGAAGGTTCTGGAGTGGCCATCACAGTCTCCTGATCTTAATATCATTGAGTCACTCTGGGGAGATCTCAAACGTGCGGTTATTGCAAGATGACCAAAGATTTTGCATCACCTGAAGGCATTTGACCAAGATGAATGGGCAGCTATACCACCTGCAAAAATTATGGGCTTCATAGACAACTATTACAAAAGACTGCATGCTGTCATTTATGCTAAAGGGGGCAATACACAGTATTAAGAACTAAGGGTATGCGGAATTTTGAACAGCAGTCATTTCCTTTTTTACTTTGTTACAATGTTTTGCTTTATGATTGCGCCATTTTGTTATAACCTACAGTTGAATATGAATCCCATAAGAAATAAAAGAAATGTGTTTTGCCTGCTTACTCATGTTTTCTTTAAAAATTGTACATATATTACCAATTCTCCAAGGGTATGCAAACTTTTGAGCACAACTGTATATGTAAACAAGTTCAGTTTCTGGTACTCACCATAACAACAAACATAAAGCAATAATACCTGGATGCTTCTAAGCGCAAACATCTACAAGGTAAATGAAAGAGCACTCCAAAGGATTTTTTCAAAAGTATATGAAATTAACGTTTAGATTGTTCTTTAATTTACCATATATATATATATATATATATATATATATATATATATATATATACACCAATGCAAAAAAATTAACGCACTCACTGGATTCCAAAATATCAAATCTTGTTTATAAGTTGCAAAAAAAGATCAACGTTTCAACCTCTCGGTCTTTATAAAGATACAAGACCGAGAGGTTGAAACGTTGATCTTTTTTTGCAACTTATAAACAAGATTTGATATTTTGGAATCCAGTGAGTGAGTTAATTTTTTCAATTGGTATATAATTTCAGCGCTGTTCAGCACCTTGGTATATTTTTATTTTGTGACTCTTTAGGTAGAGTGCCAGACGTACGGAGTTATATTTCACTGCTAAATGGTTGTATATATCGGCTAACAGAGGATTCTAGAATAGTAACTGTAAATTATTGATGTAAAACAAAGATTGGTGAGAATGATCAGTAATCAGGATGTGCTATGATCTAAAATGGAATGGGTTTCTGATACATGTTTTCTTATGATAATCTATATTGCATAAGCCCTTAGGCTTGGACAAGGCTATGGAAATTTTGTCTAATCAGCTCCTTATTATGCCTGCAGGTGTGCACATTTGCCTGCATACATAAATCCAATGCAATTAAGCATCCTGACCATCTCTGTGCTGTCATCATCACCTATAAGAGAGTGAGATGGAGGAGTAAGGAGAGATAGGGTTAATTAGCAAGCACAGTTTCATCCAATGCAGCTTTGAAGTGTGCTTGATTTTTACAAGTCACCCCAGCTGAAATACACAGGTGGAAATCCTAATATTTACATACCTGTATACACTTCCTTACAGATGAACATTGCCAGGATTTCACAGTTAGATACCTACTCATATACTGCCAAGAATATGTTTATACTAAAAGAATAGTTCTTTTTTTTTTTTTTTACATATTGCTAGCAAGGCTGATTTCAGGGCTTAGCTCACTCAGTATCTGCCAGCAAACTGCAGGTCATTTGGCGGCATCATGCCAGTCACATAATAGAGGCATCGGGATGCTATGCACTTAATAACGTGTCCTCAACTCTGCCTACTTGTAGGAGCACGTAAATGATTAAATTATAAAAACTGGCAAGAGATTAAATCATCCATTCATGAATACACAACAAGACTGCAGGAACCTGGCTTTTGGGTTTGAAACAGGAAATGTATCTATATATTCAGCAGAACTGTAAACAGCAGAGCAACAAGGTTCCCTTGCATTGGGATGGTGCAAGGGAACCAAACTATCTGAATGTCAGCCAGCATTAGAGCTGAAAGCCCCAAATGCCCCACGTAATCTAAACCTTTTAACTAACTAGGGGCAGACTGAACCATCAGGCACTCAGAGATAGACCGAGAACCTCAAGGGGGGGCATGGTGGTTGGCCAGTGTACCACCGGGTGTGGTTTCCTTCCATGCAGTCTGCACCACCGTAATGCCTAGGGTCTGCACCTCCGCCAGTGGCTGTGTCCTGAGCTTCATGCCAATCAAATTGTAGTCGCTAGTTACCACAGCACCATTTTCTCCCCATAAGTGCTGCAGCTCCTGATATACTTATTCATGATCTACATCAGGTATAGGTGCATATCCGAAGCTAGTAGTCTCCCTTCCTATGGCATCACCCAGCACACTGGACCACCAGAGATTGGCATGTCATGGTATTAATTTTATAATAATGAAATTAATAAATCCCATCCCTAAACATACTTTACACTCTACTACCCGCTGGCACTTTGCGCTGGGCAGCCGGGAGGGGAGGGAGAGAGAACCTAGGGGAGCTCTAACCTGCAGCTGGGTCACCATGGCAACGCTCCGTTCTCACGAGAGTGAACTCTAGCCCAGGAGCTGCAGGCTAGAGTTCACTCTCACAACTAGGAACACCAGGAATTCTTCACCGGACCACAAGGGCTTCACAATCGATATCCGGCCTCCGTGGGCAAAGGTAAGAAGGGAGGGGGGATATAACACTTCAGCCCCATACACATAATGCTACAAACACACACTGAACTTCATACACACACACACACACACACACACTGCACCCCTCACACACACTACCTTCCATACACACACACTTCACCCATCCAGGGGCGTACCTAGAGCATGTGGCCACCGGGGCGGGTCCTGGGTTTGGAAACCTCTCCCCCACCCCCCGTCTCCAAAAGAAACAAACCAAAAAAACACCTACTACATTTTTAAAATGCGTTATATTTTTTACATTTTTTAAAAAATGTATTGAATACATTTGTAAACTTTTTAAAACCCCTGCCCCTTTCTACAAAATCCCTGCACCCCCTCACACACAGTTACAGGCAGACAGTCACACACAGTTCCAAGCAGACATTCACATGCACACAGTCACATGCAGACAGTCACACATATAGTCACAGGCAGTCATATGCACAGTTACAGGTAGAGAGTTACACACACACAGTCACGCACACTGTTACAGGCAGACAGTCACATATACAATCACACACACGTCACAGGCAGACAGTCATACACATAGTAACAGGCACACACACACAAACAGTTACATTCAGTTATACACACAGTCAGTTACAGGCAGTCACACACAAAGTTACATGCAGACAGTCTCACACACACACACACACACACACACACACAGGCAGACAGTAACACACAGTTACAGGCAGCATCACACAGTCACAGGCAGATTGTCACACAGTTACAGGCATGCAGTCACACACACACAGTTACAGGCATGCAGTCTCACACACACAGTTACAGGCATGCAGTCTCACACACACACACACACACACACTTACAGGTAGACAGTTACGCACAAACACACAGTTACAGGCAGACCTTTACACACACACAGTTACAGGTAGACAGTTACACACACACAGTTACAGGTAGACAGTTACACACACCCACACACACACACACACACACACACACACACAGTTACAGGCAGACAGTTACACACACGTACACACAGTTACAGGCAGACAGTTACACACACACACACACACACATTTACAGGGCATCCGCCCCCTTCTTCCTTCCGTGCGGCCAGTTCAGTTTGCGGGTCTCTCCGTGTGAGTTGTGTGACACATCAGCTGCCATGGGGCGCAGCTCACATAGCCCCCTCCAGTCCCAAGACCAGGGTCAAGGCACCCCCCTACCAGGTGGCACCCAGGGCAGACTTCCCCCTCCGCCCCCCCTTAGTCCACCACTGCGCCCATCACACATGCACTGCGCCTCCCATACACACACCCACTGCACCAATCACGCACACATTGCACCCCTCAAACACATTACACCACACACACTACTGCCTCTATCCCCTACTACAACCACTATGCCGACAGACCCCAGGTAAGTTCTTAACCCCTTAGGACCAAATTTCTGGAATAAAAGGGAATCATGACATGTCACACATGTCATGTGTCCTAAAGGGGTTAAACAGTTTGACTGTTTACTCTGTGAGGGCTGTAGTGGTTATTGTGCCTGGATTGTTTCTTTAAATAATATACCAATTCCCCTCCCGAAATTAGGTTCTGGATCTGCCTCTGCCACTATACACACACACTACACCCCTATACACAAACCGCACACTCTTTACACCCTCTATGTATACATAGTACACCACAAACAGACCCTTCTACACACGCAATCCCACAAGCCATATCCAAACACATACAACACCATATGCAGCCTTCCCAAACTTGCACAACACTTTACCAGCCCACCAGCAAATGCAATGCAGGCATGTAATACAGTTCATTTCTCCTTTTGCCTGTGTGCCCTGTGAGTTGTCAGCCTGTCCTTGTATCTAACCAGATACTATGCTAATCCCATTAAAACCAGCTCATTAAGACAGGAGAGAGGAAGGAAAGAGGAAGGTAATTAAAAAAAATTCAAAGAGACCCAGAACCAGTGGCAGAACTACCGGGGTCTCAACAGTCACTATTGCCACCAAGCCCAGGAGTTCTACCTGTCAAAGGAGGACCATGGCCATGCTGGGGGCCCCCATTGCAAAACTGTTTTACTGTAGTATATTGTGAATTTGACAAATGTTTCCTGCATAGGAAAAATAAAAAAAATTTCAGTCAACTCAAAACCTGTCAATTTTTCTGTGTATTCAAGTCTTATATGTTTGCAAAACCAATTATATGCATATTTGCATTGATGTAAGAAATAAAGACATAAACAAGGGATGAATTTTAGATAAGTCACAATTACCCAGAGAGACATTTCCCCAGATGCTTTGTGGATACATGCAAGGTAAGGGATGCATGGCAAGGGCATCACTATAGCTTCAGTTTCATATATACATAATGATAACCACCTACCACCCAAAAAGAATATATGAAGCAGGGCTGTAATTTCATACATTCACTATTAAGGGAACATTACAAACACCATAACATCTGCAGGGCACCTTGACGACATCAAATGCTTTGACTTCTTACCTGGGATCTTCTGGGTGCTTCTCACAGTCTTTGTTACTTCAACTGTGGAGTAGGGCATAGTTCATTGGTTGAGAGAGATCAGCTGACACTGTAGAGCAAAGATCGGTAGAGCCAACAAAAGGTCCTGCTTACTGTTCTAAGTGATTTGGACTACTTACAATGGGGGCACAGTGCATTGTGGTGGTGATGGTGCTTGGAGTGTTCCTTTAAATAGGTTCTGATTTTTTTTTTTTTAGTTATGCACACCCAAAACGTTATTTATTAATTGTGTTAGCCAGTTTTCTGTGCATTTTCTGAATCACCTTTCTAGGTATTAGCCTATTTTCTGTAAATTAATACTTTCCCTCACTATCTATTAGTCCTACAAACTGAAATCCTGTCCTTTTTTCTTGCTCTGTTTTTTTTTTTTTAAAGTTGCTCTGTCATCATAAAAAGTCTATGAACCTTTATATAGCATTTTAAAACTGTCTGTACCTAGATTGATTATTTTTAAAACTGACGCCATGGTGGGCGAACATATGCGATGTTCGGTCCGCCCCCTATTCGTCATCATTGAGTAAACTTTGACCCTGTACCTCACAGTCAGCAGACACATTCCAGCCAATCAGCAGCAGACCCTCCCACCTCCCTCACCATTCATTTATTATTATTATTATTATTATTATTATTTTTTTTTTTTTTTATTCTAAATGCAAAACATTGTTATACAGGGGAATATTCACTAAATACCAAACATTGTTATATAGGGGAATATTCACTAAATACCAAACATTGTTATACAGGGGAATATTCACTAAATACCAAACATTGTTATATAGGGGAATATTCACTAAATACCAAACATTGTTATACAGGGGAATATTCACTAAATGCCAAACATTGTTATACAGGGGAATATTCACTAAATGCCAAACATTGTTATACAGGGGAATATTCACTAAGTACCAAACATTGTTATACACGGAAATATATAGGGGAATATTCACTAAATACCAAACATTGTTATACATGGGAATATTCACTAAATGCCAAACATTGTTATACAGGGGGATATTCACTAAATACCAAACATTGTTATATAGGGGAATATTCACTAAATGCCACACATTGTTATATAGGGGAATATTCACTAAATACCAAACATTGTTATACAGGGGAATATTCACTAAATACCAAACATTGTTATACAGGGGAATATTCACTAAATACCAAGCATTGTTATACAGGGGAATATTCACTAAATACCAAACATTGTTACACAGGGGAATATTCACTAAATGCCAAACATTGTTATACAGGGGAATATTCACTAAGTACCAAACATTGTTATACACGGGAATATATAGGGGAATATTCACTAAATACCAAACATTGTTATACAGGGGAATATTCACTAAATACCAAACATTGTTATATAGGGGAATATTCACTAAATGCCAAACATTGTTATACAGGGGAATATTCACTAAATGCCAAACATTGTTATACAGGGGAATATTCACTAAATACCAAACATTGTTATATAGGGGAATATTCACTAAATACCAAACATTGTTATACAGGGGAATATTCACTAAATGCAAAACATTGTTATACAGGGGAATATTCACTAAATACCAAACATTGTTATATAGGGGAATATTCACTAAATGCCAAACATTGTTATATAGGGGAATATTCACTAAATACCAAACATTGTTACACAGGGGAATATTCACTAAATACCAAACATTGTTATACAGGGGAATATTCACTAAGTACCAAACATTGTTATACACGGGAATATATAGGGGAATATTCACTAAATACCAAACATTGTTATACAGGGGAATATTCACTAAATACCAAACATTGTTATATAGGGGAATATTCACTAAATGCCAAACATTGTTATACAGGGGAATATTCACTAAATGCCAAACATTGTTATACAGGGGAATATTCACTAAATGCCAAACATTGTTATACAGGGGAATATTCACTAAATACCAAACATTGTTATATAGGGAAATATTCACTAAATACCAAACATTTTTATATAGGGGAATATTCACTAAATACCAAACATTGTTACACAGGGGAATATTCACTAAATACCAAACATTGTTATACAGGGGAATATTCACTAAATGCCAAACATTTTTATACAGGGGAATATTCACTAAATACCAAACATTGTTATATAGGGGGATATTCACTAAATGCCAAACATTGTTATACAGGGGAATATTCACTAAATGCCAAACATTGTTATACAGGGGAATATTCACTAAATACCAAACATTGTTACACAGGGGGATATTCACTAAATACCAAACATTGTTATACAGGGGAATATTCACTAAATACCAAACATTGTTATACATGGGAATATTCACTAAATACCAAACATTGTTACACAGGGGAATATTCACTAAATGCCAAACATTGTTATACAGGGGAATATTCACTAAATGCCAAACATTGTTATACAGGGGAATATTCACTAAGTACCAAACATTGTTATACACGGAAATATATAGGGGAATATTCACTAAATACCAAACATTGTTATACATGGGAATATTCACTAAATGCCAAACATTGTTATACAGGGGGATATTCACTAAATACCAAACATTGTTATATAGGGGAATATTCACTAAATGCCACACATTGTTATATAGGGGAATATTCACTAAATGCCAAACATTGTTATACAGGGGAATATTCACTAAGTACCAAACATTGTTATACACGGGAATATATAGGGGAATATTCACTAAATGCCAAACATTGTTATACAGGGGAATATTCACTAAATGCCAAACATTGTTATACAGGGGAATATTCACTAAGTACCAAACATTGTTATACACGGAAATATATAGGGGAATATTCACTAAATACCAAACATTGTTATACATGGGAATATTCACTAAATGCCAAACATTGTTATACAGGGGGATATTCACTAAATACCAAACATTGTTATATAGGGGAATATTCACTAAATGCCACACATTGTTATATAGGGGAATATTCACTAAATACCAAACATTGTTATACAGGGGAATATTCACTAAATACCAAACATTGTTATATAGGGGAATATTCACTAAATACCAAACATTGTTATACAGGGGAATATTCACTAAATGCAAAACATTGTTATACAGGGGAATATTCACTAAATACCAAACATTGTTATATAGGGGAATATTCACTAAATGCCAAACATTGTTATATAGGGGAATATTCACTAAATGCCAAACATTGTTATACAGGGGAATATTCACTAAATGCCAAACATTGTTATACAGGGGAATATTCACTAAATACCAAACATTGTTATATAGGGAAATATTCACTAAATACCAAACATTTTTATATAGGGGAATATTCACTAAATACCAAACATTGTTACACAGGGGAATATTCACTAAATACCAACCATTGTTATACAGGGGAATATTCACTAAATGCCAAACATTTTTATACAGGGGAATATTCACTAAATACCAAACATTGTTATATAGGGGGATATTCACTAAATGCCAAACATTGTTATACAGGGGAATATTCACTAAATGCCAAACATTGTTATACAGGGGAATATTCACTAAATGCCAAACATTGTTATACAGGGGAATATTCACTAAATACCAAACATTGTTACACAGGGGGATATTCACTAAATACCAAACATTGTTATACAGGGGAATATTCACTAAATACCAAACATTGTTATACATGGGAATATTCACTAAATACCAAACATTGTTACACAGGGGAATATTCACTAAATGCCAAACATTGTTATACAGGGGAATATTCACTAAATGCCAAACATTGTTATACAGGGGAATATTCACTAAGTACCAAACATTGTTATACAGGGGAATATTCACTAAATACCAAACATTGTTATACATGGGAATATTCACTAAATGCCAAACATTGTTATACAGGGGGATATTCACTAAATACCAAACATTGTTATATAGGGGAATATTCACTAAATGCCACACATTGTTATATAGGAGAATATTCACTAAATGCCAAACATTGTTATACAGGGGAATATTCACTAAGTACCAAACATTGTTATACACGGGAATATATAGGGGAATATTCACTAAATACCAAACATTGTTATACAGGGGAATATTCACTAAATACCAAACATTGTTATATAGGGGAATATTCACTAAATGCCAAACATTGTTATACAGGGGAATATTCACTAAATGCCAAACATTGTTATACAGGGGAATATTCACTAAATGCCAAACATTGTTATACAGGGGAATATTCACTAAATACCAAACATTGTTATATAGGGGAATATTCACTAAATACCAAACATTGTTATACAGGGGAATATTCACTAAATGCAAAACATTGTTATACAGGGGAATATTCACTAAATACCAAACATTGTTATATAGGGGAATATTCACTAAATGCCAAACATTGTTATATAGGGGAATATTCACTAAATGCCAAACATTGTTATACAGGGGAATATTCACTAAATGCCAAACATTGTTATACAGGGGAATATTCACTAAATACCAAACATTGTTATATAGGGAAATATTCACTAAATACCAAACATTTTTATATAGGGGAATATTCACTAAATACCAAACATTGTTACACAGGGGAATATTCACTAAATGCCAAACATTGTTATATAGGGAAATATTCACTAAATGCCAAACATTTTTATACAGGGGAATATTCACTAAATACCAAACATTGTTATATAGGGGGATATTCACTAAATGCCAAACATTGTTATACAGAGGAATATTCACTAAATACCAAACATTGTTACACAGGGGGATATTCACTAAATACCAAACATTGTTATACAGGGGAATATTCACTAAATACCAAACATTGTTATACAGGGGAATATTCACTAAATGCCAAACATTTTTATACAGGGGAATATTCACTAAATACCAAACATTGTTATATAGGGGGATATTCACTAAATGCCAAACATTGTTATACAGAGGAATATTCACTAAATACCAAACATTGTTACACAGGGGGATATTCACTAAATACCAAACATTGTTATACAGGGGAATATTCACTAAATACCAAACATTGTTATACAGGGGAATATTCACTAAATACCAAACATTGTTACACAGGGGAATATATAGGGGAATATTCACTAAATACGAAACATTGTTATACAGGGGAATATTCACTAAATGCCAAACATTGTTATACAGGGGAATATTCACTAAATACGAAACATTGTTATACAGGGGAATATTCACTAAATACCAAACATTGTTATACAGGGGAATATTCACTAAATACCAAACATTGTTATATAGGGGAATATTCACTAAATACCAAACATTGTTATATAGGGGAATATTCACTAAATGCCAAACATTGTTATATAGGGGAATATTCACTAAAGGCCAAACATTGTTATACAGGGGAATATTCACTAAATACCAAACTTTGTTATACAGGGGAATATTCACTAAATGCCAAACATTGTTATACAGGGGAATATTCACTAAATACCAAACATTGTTATATAGGGGAATATTCACTAAATGCCAAACATTGTTATATAGGGGAATATTCACTAAATGCCAAACATTGTTATATAGGGGAATATTCACTAAATACCAAACATTGTTATACAGGGGAATATTCACTAAATGCCAAACATTGTTATACAGGGGAATATTCACTAAATACCAAACTTTGTTATACAGGGGAATATTCACTAAATGCCAAACATTGTTATACAGGGGAATATTCACTAAATGCCAAACATTGTTATATAGGGGCATATTCACTAAATACCAAACATTGTTATACAGGGGAATATTCACTAAATGCCAAACATTGTTATACAGGGGAATATTCGCTAAATACCAAACATTGTTATATAGGGGAATATTCACTAAATACCAAACATTGTTATATAGGGGAATAAAAATAATGAGGGGGGGGAGACCTACTGTCCTCCCCCCCGGCCCCCACCTCTGCGCGGTGGGTGGGGGCCATAAATCACAATGGGGGGACCCACTGTGCTCCCCCCACCCCCACGCATGAGCGTTGGGTGGGGGCCATAAAAATAAAAGGGGGGGGGACCTACTGTCCTCCCCCCCAGCCCCCACCGCTGCACGGTGGGTGGGGGCCATAAAAATAATGGAGGGGGGACCTACTGTCCTCCCCCCGGCCCCCACCACTGCACGGTGGGTGGAGGCCATAAAAATAATGAAGGGGGGGACCTACTGTCTTCCCCTCCTGGCCCCCACCCCTGCGCGGTGGGTGGGGGCCATAAATCACAATGGGGGGACCTACTGTCCTGCCCCCCGGCCCCCACCACTGCACGGTGGGTGGGGGCCATAAAAATAATGAAGGGGGGGACCTACTGTCCTCCCCTCCCGGCAACCACCCCTGCACGGTGGGTGGGGGCCATAAATCACAATGGGGGACCTACTGTCCTCCCCCCCGCCCCCACCCGTGAGCATTGGGTGGGGGCGATAAAAATAATGAGGGGGACACCTAGTGTCCTCCCCTCCGGCCCCCACCCCTGCGTGGTGGGTGGGGGCTATAAAAATTATGAGGGCGGCGACCTACTGCCATCATACCCATCGAATTTAAAATAAAATAAAAAACCCGAGTGCAAAAAAAAAATCCAGACGAAAAAGAAAAAAACAGACGCTAAAAAAATGAATCCATCTTCACCCATGGAGGGCTCTGCACAGACTGAGCTCTGCAGGGCGGGGGAAGGCTTATAAAGCCTTGCCACACCCTGCAATTAGGCTAAGAACACTCTGATTGGCTGGTTTAAGCCAATCAGAGTGCACTTTGTCATTTTACACAGCGTGGGAAAATTCCAAAGAACTTTCCCACGCTGTGTAAAATTACACAGAGCACTGTGATTGGATGGATTTCAAGCCCACCAATCAGAGTGCTCTTTGTCATTTTACACAGCGTGGTAAAATTCCAAAGAACTTTCCCACGCTGTGTAAAACCCACCAATCAGAGTGTTATTAGCCTAATTACAGGGCGGTGCAAGGCTTTATAAGCCTTCCCTCGCCCTGCGTAGCTCAGTCTGCGCGGAGCCCTCCATGGGTGAAGATGGATTATATTTTTGCACTCAGGTTTTTTTTTTTTTGTCAGGTTTTTTTTTTTGCGGTCGGGTTTTTTATTTTATTTTAAGTTCGTCGGGTATGATGGCTTTTTATTTGGCCTTTTTTGGGGCTGAAAAATGAAGATTTTAGAAAAAAGAAGACGTCAAATGGTGAGTTTAATTTTCTTTACAGGTTAGTTATTTTATTCCCCCGTCACTATTTTTAGGGTGAGGGGGGGAAGGTAGGGGATAGCTTGATTTGGGTGGAGGGGGGGGGTGACTAGGGGCTTGGGACCCCTAGTCACCTTGATTGGGGGGGGGGGATTTTCATTTAGGGCCTGCTCAGGGGTGGGGGCTGGGGGTGGACAGTAGGTCCCCCCCTTTTTGCTTTTTTAGGGCCCCTACCAACCGCTCAGGGGTGGGGGCCGGGGGGAGGACGGTAGGTCCCCCCAACCATTAGTATCTAGGGCCCCCACCCACCGCTCAGGGGTGGGGGCTGGGGTGGAGGACGGTAGGTCCCCCCCACCATTATTATCTAGGGCCCCCACCCACTGCTCAGGGGTGGGGGCTGGGGGGAGGACAGTAGGTCCCCCCTCTCTTTATTTAGGGCCCCCACCCACCGCTCAGAGGTGGGTGCCGGGGGGGACAGTAGGTCCTACCCTTATTGTTTTTTAGGACCCCCACCCACCGCTCAGGGGTGGGGGCCGGCGGGAGGACGGTAGGTCCCCCCCACCATTATTATCTAGGGCCCCCACCCACTGCTCAGGGGTGGGGGCCAGGGGGAGGACAGTAGGTCCCCCCCCTCTCTTTATTTCGGGCCCCCACCCACTGCTCAGGGGTGGGGGCCGGGGGGAGGACAGTAGGTCCCCCCTCTCTTTATTTAGGGCCCCCACTCACCGCTCAGGGGTGGGGGCCGGGGGGAGGACGGTAGGTCCCCCCCACCATTAGTATCTAGGGCCCCCACCCACTGCTCAGGGGTGGGGGCCGGGAGGAGGACAGTAGGTCCCCCCCCTCTCTTTATTTAGGGCCCCCACCCACCACTCAGGGGTGGGGCCGGGGGGGACAGTAGGTCCCCCCCCTTATTCTTTATTTAGGGCCCCCACCAACCGCTCAGAGGTGGGTGCCGGTGGGGACAGTAGGTCCCCCCCTTATTGTTTTTTTAGGACCCCCACCCACCGCTCAGGGGTGGGGGCCGGCGGGAGGACGGTAGGTCCCCCCCACCATTATTATCTAGGGCCCCCACCCACTGCTCAGGGGTGGGGGCCGGGGGGAGGACAGTAGGTCCCCCCCCTCTCTTTATTTAGGGCCCCCACCCACCGCTCAGGGGTGGGGGACGGGAGTAGGACAGTAGACCCCCCCTCTCTTTATTTAGGGCCCCCACTCACCGCTCAGGGGTGGGGGCCGGGGGGGCACAGTAGGTCTCCCCCCTTATTGTTTTTTTAGGGCCTCCACCCACCGCTCAGGGGTGGGGGCCAGGGGGGAGGATGGTAGGTCCCCCACCACCATTCTTATCTAGGACCCCCACCCACCGCTCAGGGGTGGGGGCCGGGGGGAGGACAGTAGGTCCCCCCCCTATCTTTATTTAGGGCCCCCACCCACCGCTCCTCCCCCTTATTGTTATTTAGTAGGTCCCCCCCTTATTTTACGTGCTTTATTGTGGCCAGAAAGAGTCCCTGTGGGTTTTAAAATTTGCCTGCCTATTGAAGTCTATGGCGGTTCGCCCGGTTCGCCCGTTCGCGAACATTTGCGGAAGTTCGCATTCGCCATTCACGAACCGAAAATTTTATGTTCGCGACATCACTATACACCCATATAATGACTGCAAATGAGCTATAAATGTCAGTTGGCTCACCTCCTTCCAAAGAGTAAAATAAACATTAAAAATTATATCATTCCTACAGTCAGAGAGCGGGGAGAAGTGAATGGAACCTTCCATACCATTTTTAGCTTTACAGAGATTGAAGCAGATTGCTATAACACTTTTTAAATATTTTTTATTTATTACATTTCCTATTTAATATATTTTAACTGTACTTATTGTATATGGGCATTATACTCATTCCTTGTTGGACTTGAGCATGAAAAAAAATTGGTTTGTCTGAATTGTTTCATCCAAAAAAAAAATTGTTTAGTTCGTGTGGCATTACCAGGACACCTCAGTCACCAGAACAACTACAGCTCAATGTAGTTGTTCTTGTGTCTATTGCATGTTACTGCAGGTTTTTTTAATGTAAACACTGCTTTTTCAGAGAAAATGCAGTGTTTATATTACTACCTAGTCACTCAGACGGCTACTAGAGGTGCTTCTCTGGTCAATGCTGCACAATGTGGTGCAGCACTGACGTACAGTGTCTCCACGCACTGCATTTTCATCATAGAGATGCATTGATTAAATTTTGCCGCGCATGCGCAAAAGCCTCCCAACGCTTTCTTATGGGAAAGCTTTGGTATAGCTAAGATAATCAAATTTGATGATCTTAGCCAAGGAGGTGGGGCTAGCTGCAAGGAGACCCATACTCACCTTCTACTTTGCTGATGGGGGGCCGTTGACCTAAACAGCACACTTAGCCCTCTATTCCTGACACTGTAGTGTTCCTTTAAGGTTTCGTCGAACTTTGTCCATGCGATCATTTTGGAAAAAAAAAGGTGTGTAAATAAGTAAGCTTAAACAGTGGCGCAATATCAAATAATCAGTCTCTCACAAGAAATAAAAAGAAAAATCACAAGTCAGTAAAATAATTCTCTTGGTTCTTTTTTCCCTCTATTGGCCTCTACCATTTTGTTTCCACCTCTCGATTGGACAGGAGATACAGCCCACATCATTGGGCAGACCTCTAGTCCATCATGGCAAAATAAGCTTCTTATTTGCCCACACAAAATCAAATCAGTTTCTTCTACATTCCCTCAATGGATGAAACTTCAAATGCAAGAAATTAAATGGTTCATCCATGGCATGTTTAGTTTGTTTTGTGATATGGCCATATGGTGTTTTAGTGTTGTGGAAGACGGACAAATCACAATGTTTCAAACCGAATGCACAAGTCTACTGTCATGCCATCAGGATCCTTGTAAAAACTTACAAACAGAGCATTTGACCATTTTTGATTTATCTATTTTAGTTACACTTACTGAATGTGTGAAAATTTAGATTTTTGCTTTTTCACAAATATTTAAAATGTTGTGTAAAATAATAAAAGACATGGGAAACTGAAAACTGGCTTTTCATAATGTTTCTTTAAAAAATAAATAAACAAAAAAAATGTAAATTTATATAATTTATAAATAACATTTCTGAACAGCCATCTTTTTAAGAAATTGCTGCCATACCATCGATTCTCTACTTCTTGATATCTTGATAAAGGCCCTAGTGGCTGAAATATTGATGAATGGTGAAACATTGATGTTTGATTTTGTGATTTTATTGGTTATAAATACACTTTCATTGGTATTCATTAATTGGTATTCATAGATTTGCTGGAGAGCACCTAGACTGATACATACACACACACACACACACACATATATATATATATATATATATATATATATATATATATATATATATATATGTATATATATATATATATGTATATATATATATATATATATATATATATATATATGTATATATATATACACCCCATGTTTGAAATAAATGTTATGCTAATATTTAAAAAACAAAATGCTTACTATTGAAGGGGTTAATCAAATAAAACAAATTCTAGCTCACCTTGGGCAGAGAGCCTCACCAGACAGTTCAAAGAACAATTCTGTTTGTACAGTGAAAAGCTGGAAATCACAGAATTTGGTTGGTTGCTGATATGACATGCTCTCTTTGACTTTATCTTAATGACTTTCTGAGGGTTTGAAAATGTTGATGCAATTCAATAAGCTTTACGCTTTTGCAACAAAACACTGATGGATCTTGTGGAAATTCAAGCTAAGCTTACTTTAGCATAGTTATATGAAAACATTAGTCTATTTGCATTTGTGTCTTAACTGATTTAATGACAGACATTTAAGATGGCAGTGGTACTTTAAACTTTATTGAACTGCTTTATTTAAGAACTAGATAACTTGTTAATGCATTGAACACTATAGTGTTAAAATGTATTTAAATGTTTTTTAGCCCTGGAGTGTTGTTGCCTCGTGTAGGGTTCTCGATTCACTTCCACTGATTTAATCAAGCTTCATGGTATATTGGTCCAATCAAATGTTTCATTAAATCCAGTGCTTCTCTGTAGTAAGTGCTGAATGTTGGACATCTTCATGCAATGTGTGAGGACATTGATTAAGAACAGAGTTTCACTTGGTTGTGGATATGGTTGCTTAGTGTCCCTTTACTGGTCTTAGCTATGCTTTTTTAAAACTGAAACATTTTACCTATTAAACTATTGTAGACTTTTGTGTTATGTTTTGTTAATAGGTCCACTTATCAGTTTGCACTTCTTTTAAATGATGTAGAAAGCTGTATGTATTTACCGCTATGTCTAAGGGATTCATTAGGCTGATCACTTTGGTAGTCATTGTGATTGTCCTGATGCAGACACATAATTATGGAACACCAATATCCGGTGACATCAAACGTTTCTTTAGACATACACTTCATTACTTTGATTTTTCATTTTGTCTATTTTATAAATTTGGTGAAATGCTCCTGAAATTGACCACCCAAAGAGCAAGACCGACATCGGATCTCATCCGTCATTAGCCTAGTAACTTTAAAACTGCCATTGAAAACTGATTATTTCAAGATGCTGCAGAACATTTGAAATGGTATGGAAATTGTTGCATACATATTTGTGTTTGCAACAAAATGCCACTTTAAAAATAGCCACGTAGGTTCAATAGTGATGCACAAGTGATGCATCTGTTTTCTAACTGTTTTTATTTTTAACATTCCAATGTATTGATGTATTTGGCTTAAATATATTGTTTTACAACTATACAACTTTATTCTAAAAGTTGTTTTTCTTTTAGTAAATGTGTGTCATTGAGATTCTACCCTCAAAGATGAGGCTCCTTCTACCTGTGCATGTTTGAGTGTGTGTGTGTGGATTTGCATTTATCTGTATATCTTTGTCTGTGTGATAGTGTCACCCTTTTTTGTGTGAATCTCTTTTTGTGTGTCTCATATTGGGGCAATAAGCCAACATATATGGCAATGAATGGCAAACTGACCATTTATAGAGGAGCAACGTGGGATGGGAAATATGATGTGACACTTAGTGCAACATTGAGAGCTATGTGGGTACATTAACATGGGGAATGCAAAGTTATGCAGTTCGGGGTCAAGACTGCACAAGCAACTTACAACCTAAATGGTAGTTAATTAGGGATAATCACACACGAGAAGGATTAGGGAATTGTTATAGACAACAAATTAGGCAGCAATATGCAATGTCAAACTGCAGTTGCTAAGGCCAGTAAGATTTTGTCATGTATAAATAGGGGCATAAAGTCTCGGGATGAAAATATAATTTTGCCTCTTTATAAATTTCTGGTAACACCACACCTTGAATATGCTGTGCAATTTTGGGCAACTGTTCTAAATATGGATATCATGTCATTAGAAAAAGTGTAGAGACGAACTACAAAATTGATAAAAGAAATGGAGCATTTTAGTTACGAAGAAAGGCTAAAAAATTTATATCACTTTAGTTTAGAAAAACGGCACCTGAGAGGGGATATGATAACATTATACAAATATATTCGGGGCCAGTACAAACCATTATCTGGAAATCTACCGTACTTACTCAAGTACAAGCTGAGGCCCCTAATTTTACCACAAAAAAATGGGAAAACTTATTGACTCGGGTATAAGCCTAGGGTGGGAAATGCAGCAGCTCCCGGTAAATTTCTAAATAAAAAATTACATTAATTGAATATTTATTTACAGTGTGTGTATATAATGAATGCAGAGTGTGTGTGTGTTTGTGTAGTGGGTATATAATGAATGCAGTGTGTGTGTGTGTTTGTGTGTAGTGTGTATATATAATGAATGCAGAATGTGTGTGTTTGTGTGAATGCAGAGTGTGTGTGTATTTGTGTAGTGTGTGTAAACTGGGTGGGAGGAGGGCATTTTTATTATTTACATTTTTTTAAAAAATTTTTAATATAATTATTTTAATATTTTTTTTAATATTATTATTTTGAATATTTTTAAATTTTTAGTTTTGTAACTTTTTTGTCTCCCCTCCCTGCTTGTTACCTGGCCAGGGAGGGGGGCTATATGATTCCCTGGTGGTCCTGTGGCATGGGCTGTGCAGTGGGGGAGCCAGCAGCAAGCGTTTACTTACCTTTGCAGCAGCTCCATTCACCTCCGTTCCGTTCATCTCCCAGTGTAAATCTTGCGGTCTGCATGCCGCGTGGCAACGCTCTGACGGCCGCGGGTCTCGTGAGATTTACACTGGGAGATGAACGGAACGATGGTGAACAGAGCTGCTGCAAAGGTAAGTAAACGTTTGCTGCCGGCCCCCAACAGGACCGCCGGGCTTGTAATGAGCCCGGTGGTCCTAGTCTGTATTATGGCAATGTAAGTTGCCATAATACAGACAGTGACTCGAGTATAAGCCGAGGGGGGGCTTTTTCAGCGCAAAAAATGTGCTAAAAACTCGGCTTATAATTCATAAACAGGGCTATACATAGGACACAAGGTCACGCATTTAGGCTGGAAGAAAGGAGATTTAAACTAAGGCAAAGAAAAGTTTTTTTTACAGTAAAAACTATAAGGATATGGAATTCTGTGCCTGAAGAGGTGGTTTTATAAGAGTCCATACAAATGTTTAAACAGCAACTAGATAAATATTTCCAAAAACATAACATACATGGATATCATTTTTAAGTAGTCGAATAATAGCTGCTTGATCCAAGGAGATATCTGACTGCTATTTTGGGGTCAAGAAGGAATTGTTTACTAGTTTGTTGCATAATTGGAAGCGCTTCAGACTGGGTTTTTTGCCTTCTTTTGGATCAACAGCAAAAACATATGTGAGGAAGGTTGAACTTGATGGACGCAAGTCTCTTTTCAGCTATGTAACTATGCAACTATGTAATGTAATAAGTAAAAGTAAGTAAAAAAAACTCCACCAAATCCTTCCCCATTATTAACCAATCTATCATTTATTTCTCCCCATAGCCATATTCCACATTCATTTCTCAACCATATTCTACATTTTCTAATTCATAGCCAAATTGCCCTAGTCTTCATCGCCTTTCACTGGCTTCCTGTATTCTATAGATGTCAATTCAAAATACTAACCATTACCTATAAAGCCCTAAAAACCATTAGCCCCTGATACGTTTCCTCACTGATTCATAGATATGCCCCTTTTTGGTCTCTCCATCCTGCCGGGGACCACCTCCTGTCCGCTGCTTGCATCCTTACTGCTAACTTGCAATCGCAGAACTTCGCACGGGCGGATCCTGTCCTTTGGAATGGCCTTTCTACCCCAATTATACTCTCCCTAGTCTTCAATCTGTTAAGAAGTCCCTCAAAACCTATCTGTTTAGAAATGCTTATGGTCTCCCATAGAAACTTCTATGTCACAAATATGTCTCTTGCTCTCTCCTAAAGAACCACTCTCCACTTTTTAAAAGAAAAAAACTCCATCTTAGAATAGTTTAATATTTTGCATCTGAAAAGCTAGTTGTTTTTCCGTCTTGTTCTTTCCCATTTTTCATGTTTAGCATTTTACAGATGAGATTTCACATATGGTTTGTTACCTTAAAGGGTGTCCTTAACCACCATGACCACTTCAGTGATTTGAAGTGGTCATGGCAGTTGTGAGGGAATATATCTTGATTCCAATGTTCAGCGTAATTAAAGGACCACTCTAGGCACCCAGACCACTTCAGCTTAATGAAGTGGTCTGGGTGCCAGGTCCAGCTAGGGCTAACCCATTTTTTTTATAAACATAGCAGTTTCAGAGAAACTGCTATGTTTATAAATGGGTTAAGCCTTCCCCCAAAGCCTCTAGCGACTGTCTCACTGACAGCCGCTAGAGGCGCTTGCGTGATTCTCACTGTGAAAATCACAGTGAGAGCACGCAAGCGTCCATAGGAAAGCATTGATAATGCTTTCCTATGCGACTGGCTGAATGCGCGCGCAGCTTTTGCCGCGCGTGCGCATTCAGCCGACGGGGCGGAACGGAGGAGGATCGGAGGCAGAGAGCTCCCCGCCCAGTGCTGGAAAAAGGTAAGTTTTACCCCTTTTCCCCTTTCCAGAGCCCGGCGGGAGGGGGATCCTGAGGGTGGGGGCACCCTCAGGGCACTATAGTGCCAGGAAAACGAGTATGTTTTCCTGGCACTATAGTGGTCCTTTAAGGCCTACATCTGATGCTCTTTATATGTAATAAACGTTTTGCTCTGTAAAGTGATATATATGTTTCAGCATAAGTTGAGTTCTCTGTGTACTCTAGCCCTCATTGGAGCACTTATTGGAAACTGTACATTATGTGACTGTTTGCTAACTAATTTTATCTTGCGACCTTCCTATCTTATGAAATATGTAACCACATACTGTTTCGTAAACTAATTGTATATATGTAACCACATTAACTCATTTTATCTTTTGACTTTCCTATCTTTAACTACACTATTTATTTTTAAACCTTCAAGCTAAGCTGTAATAATATTGTGTATAAATGCGCCTACTTTTAACCACCTTGTTTTGTAAACTTTAAGCTAAGCTGCAACAATATTGTGTATAAATGCACCCTACTTTGAATAAACAAGTAGAAATAATTCTGGTCTCACAACTATCTGTGTCGTGTGTTAATTGCTTCCGATTTGGAGTCCCCTGAATATTCTAGGTGACCAGAGTTTGATGGTCCATGACAAAATTTGGTGCCTAAACCCGGGAGAGATGATCCATTCCATCCGGACGAGGCTCTGGGACACCTGAAGCCACAGATGGTGAACCCTAAAGTTGCAGTGGGTAAGAAAAGCTTTTATTTTCTACCTATTTTTTATTCACTCTCTGTCAGTTCCCCTGTCCTCTGTCCGGGTGAGAAAGGATTTAAAAAGGTCGCTTCCTAAAGAACTTAAGGGATTACATTATATTCAGGTGGATGTTATTATGTCTTGTGAAAGGAATCTTGAGATAGTGGAATATATCTGTGGGTTTCAAGTTATTTTTATTGTTTGCCTTGTCATTTGTTTTATAATTCAAGTCAGAATCCTCCGAGGCAGATCTCCTGTTTACAATAAGAAGACAAAGACTGTGAAAATTCCACTGCAGTGGTCCTAAGTGTGTAAACACTGTGTTGTATAGTCTTGTCTTGGTTAAGGGAGTAATTAACCCTTACAGTCTCATAGGTACCATGGGTAATTCCCAAAGTACACGGGAGGAATTCACTGCTTTAACTATGGTGAAACATCATAAAGGAAAAGATGCAGTTAAGAACATAAAAAAAAACTTTTAAAGAAAGCTGGCATGCCTTCCGAAGGCACCTTGGACCCCCAGATATGGAGAGAATTTATGGCTAATTACCGAGAATGGTTAGAAGATAATAATTGAGTTGAGAAAGCCCAGAAATGGCATGATACGGCAGTTGAACTAACTAAGACTGGATGTAGGGAAACCACCAGAAAGGGTACACCTTATTACCAATGTTTTGGTAGACTGGGAAATAATTAATCCGCCAGACTCCCCCAGCAAGCCACCCCCTTACCCAAATAAGGATGAGCGTGACCCTAAGTCTCTCAAACAAACCCATTGGGCCTCTGTCTCTACTACTAATCCAGTTACTCAGAAACCTTACTGGATTTGCCCCAGATGTGAATGGACTAACCCTTGGTGGGAAGAAAAATGTAGAAGTTTTGGGTTCCCTAGACCACCAGTTCACTACCTCACTCCTGCCCCAAAGAGTAAAGTACCACCAAATCCACTATTCCCAATAGTTCTCTGTAGTGGAACCACTCTGGGTCCACCTGACACCTCTGGTCTCCCAGACCTGACCAATCTTGCATCATTACCATAGAACCAGATGCAGGTGCTGGTGCTGCTTCAACTAGCACCCCCAGAAGACTGGTAGCACCCCGCCCCACCATGCACACATGGGAAGAATATAAGCCCTGGACACCTAGCAAACAGCTAGCTATTATTACACAACTGCCCGATGTAGAAAAAAAACCCTTAGGCTGGCACAAGCTATAGAAACCATCCAGACCACCTACCAATGCACATGGTGCGATTTAAAACAGATTGTTGATTTAAAGGCTGGTCCTATTATGGCAAAAAATATAGGCAAGTACACAGACAAGGCAGAAGGGGATTTAAGAGATGAAGGCGATCTCAAGCCGGACAGTTGGTTTAGAACCTAGTCCAGTTCAGGAAAGGCTTATGTGATTGCCCTCAAAGAATGGGCTAGAGTAAAGGTTGATGAATTAGCTCACAAATTGACAGACTTGTACAGGGTAGAGATGAATCTGTAGAAAAATTATTTGCACGTCTCCAAATTGCATGGGCATCCCTGGGGTTTTCCGAAGCCGACTCCCTGTCCATCAGACGTCTTGTTAACTGTATCATGAATGGTCTGCATACCCCTTTACGTTCTGTCCTACAGACAGCTTGCCCTGAATAGAGAAGTTTTACGTATAGTGACGTAGTCAAGGTGGCCATGGGCATAGAGGTTAACCAAGTAGGAAAACCCCCACTCTTATGGCTCTCACAACTCCCAGGCAGGCCAATAGCCGCCTGCAAGTAGAATGCTGGAACTGTGGCAGAAAGGGACACATAAAACAAAACTGTAAATGTCCTTCTCACCTCAAACCAGACTGTCACAATGCAGCAGTGCCCCCCGCTTACCCCTCCTTTACAAGATACTGCTGCTTCCCCATAGGAAACTTACAATCCAGTGTCCCGGCATGCTTAAACTATTCCCGACATAGCTGGACCCTCTCCCACTGTTAATGTTAGATTACCAGGTGACAAAATACTCCCTTTTTTGCTCGACACTGGTGCAGGTAAAATAATTTTTTTCTTATGAAAAATCTGAAGATGTATTGTCATAGTGACATCCCCCTCACCCAAAAAATGAAGCTGAAACTTCATGATTCCACCTCCCTTGTAACTAGACTGCTTGTCAGTCCTAATGCCCCTGTTAATCTTCTAGGCAGTGATGTTTTGTCTGCCATTAATGCTAACATTCATTCAGTATCCTTGTCCCTGCCCTAGAGGACAATTGCCTGATACCCCTTGCCAATGTACTAGTGACTCTCACTTTGCCCAGCCCTTTGACAGAACCTACCATTGACTTGACCTCAGTCCTTGACTCTATATGGACTACAGGGAAGACAGATACAGGCAGGCTCTCGGTGCCCCCCCAGTCTGTGTACTCTAGCATCCACCGGAGCACTTATTGGTAACTGTACATTGTGTGACAGTTTGCTAACTAATTTTTTCTTGCGATCTTCCTATCTTATGAAATATGTAACCACATACTGTTTTGTAAACTAATTTTATAGCTTATGAAATATGTAACCACATTAACTAAGTTTATCTTTTGACTTTCCTATCTTTAACTACCGTATAAACTCGAGTATAAGCCGAGTTTTTCAGCACATTTTTTGTGCAGGAGAGGTAAGTGCTTCCTGACAGCCCCCCTCACCCCCCCCACTGAACTGCCAATGCCACTCGACCACCAGGTAGTGAGAGCCCCCCTCCCTGCCATGTGTCAAGCAGGGAGGGGGGACGAAAAAAAATTAAATATAATAAAAATAATAATAATTACATTAAAACAAAAATAATAATAAAAAACAATACAAAATTATTAAAATAATTAAAAAAAATAATACAATTTGCCACCCCCCACCAAGGCTCAGCTACACACACACACACACACACTGCATTCATACACACACATTGCATTCATACACACACTGCACTCATACACACACTGCACTCATACACACACTGCATTCATACACACACTGCATTCATACACACACTGCATTCATACACACACTGCACTCATACACACACTGCACTCATACACACACTGCATTCATACACACACTGTACTCATACACACACACTGCATTCATACTGTCACGTTCCCAGTAAATGATGTGGAACACAACTGCAGATTTCTTAGGACTTTGATATTTTATTAAGACACTTAGATGGAACTGAGACTTCAGTTCCAGAATTACAGGTACTGTTTCTTTAAATAATAAACGGTTTGCTTCATTTAGCAACGACAAGGTTCAGAATTCATTAGAGTCCGTAATTCTTGTTAACAGTTCAAATTATAAGAGATTGTATACATTGGAATTATCAGTAGCAAGGCTGGTGCAGCAATACTTAAATAGTATTTGTTTTGAGGGGTGCTGTAGCAGGCTTGCTGGTCAACTTGATAGCAGACTTTAGTATGAAGAAATAAGACTATCTGTAGCAAGACAGGTACAGCCGAACTTGAATAATACTTGATTTGAGGAAGGCTGTAGCAGGCTTGCTGGACAACTTGATAGCAGACTTTAGTATTAAGAAATAAGACTATCAGTAGCAAGACAGGTACAGCTGAACTTGAATAATACTTGATTTGAGGAAGGCTGTAGCAGGCTTGCTGGACAACTTGATAGCAGACTTTAGTATGAGAAATAAGATTATCTGTAGCAAGACAGGTACAGCGGTACTTGAATAATACTTGATTTGAGGAAGGCTGTAGCAGGCTTGCTGGACAACTTGATAGCAGACTTTAGTATGAGAAATAAGATTATCTGTAGCAAGACAGGTACAGCTGAACTTGAATAATACTTGATTTGAGGAAGGCTGTAGCAGGCTTGCTGGACAACTCGATAGCAGACTTTAGTATGAGAAATAAGATTATCTGTAGCAAGACAGGTACAGCTGAACTTGAATAATACTTGATTTGAGGAAGGCTGTAGCAGGCTTGCTGGACAACTTGATAGCAGACATTAGTATGAGAAATAAGATTATCTGTAGCAAGACAGGTACAGCTGAACTTGAATAATACTTGATTTGAGGAAAGCTGTAGCAGGCTTGCTGGATAACTTGAAAGCAGACTTTAGTAAGTTGAAATAAAGCTTTAGCATTGTTGGCTCTTATCTCAGAGACTGTAAGTTACTTAACTTTCAGAAGTAGAGGGATTGTGTCCCCAGCTCTCCTCTGAGGCGGTTGCTTCAGTGAATGGTTGCAGAGAGTGCTGGCACCTGACGGTGATAAGGAGAGATGTTGGGGACTTGAATATTCCTCCAGTCCGGTCTAGTAGCATGTGGTCGTCTCCGCGAGGTATGTGAGCCGGTGAGTTAGATGCGGTACGCGTTTCAATAATCCAGCGTCTATCAGCTGGTGCGGTCACATTAAATAGCAGACCGCGTCAATGGGGGTGTGGCTAAGCTCCGTCAAACCCGGAAGCATGAGGAGACATCGGGAGGCTTAAGGCCTGACACATACACACACTGCACTCATACACACACACTGCACTCATACACACTGCACTCATACACACACACTGCACTCATACACACACTGCACTCATACACATACACTGCACTAATACACACACACTGCATACATACACACACATCACTCATATACACACACACTGCATTCATACATACACACACTGCACTCATACACACACTGCACTCATACACACACTGCACTCATACACACACGCTGCACTCATACACACACACTGCATTCATACACACACTGCATTCATTATATACACACACTGTAAATAAATATTCAATTAATATAAATTTTTTAGGATCTAATTTTATTTAGAAATTTACCAGTAGCTACTGCATTTCCCACCCTAGTCTTATACTCGAGTCAATAAGTTTTCCCAGTTTTTTGGGGTAAAATTAGGGGCCTCGGCTTATATTCGGGTCGGCTTATACTCGAGTATATACTGTATATTATTTTTTTTTTTACCTTTAAGCTAATCTGCAACAATATTGTGTATAAATGCACCCTACTTTGAATAAACAAGCAGAAGTAATTCTGGACTCACAACCATCTGTGTCATGTGTTTATTGCTTCTCCAAGCGCCGATTTGGAGTCCCCTGAATATAGGAGGCGACCAGCCTTTGATGGTCCATGACCCTGTCATGGTGATAGGAACCTGGATGTGTAATGTTTCTGCTCGAAACACTGCAGATTTAGAGTTCTTTTTAATTGTGTACACGGGGCTAGTTGCACCCCTGACATATAAGACTTAGGCAGCTCCAAACCTTGTTCCAGGTTGCTTAATGCCAATTCTGTGCATATTTATTTTGGTTGTCAGTACACACTGCTGGCGACAGACACTATTATCTTCTCCCTTGCAGGCAGAGCGCAGAAAGTCTTCTACTCCCTCCTTCCCACTGTGGGCGCTCCCTCCCACATCACAGCATTTCTTTATTTCTTTTTTTTAATATTAAAAATCTCACCCTCCCTTCCAAAATCCCTCCTTCCTCCATTACCTTGCTATCTCAGATTGTGTGCATGCATTCTGAGCCAGCGAAACAGAGTGTCGGAGAATCGGAGAAGGGAGTTAATCGCTGGGAACTTTGCCCAACGCAGGATTCAAGGTAAGTAAAACCTTACTTATTTTTTTCACTTTCATGGTGGAGGACCTAATAGCAATGCCCAATAGGGCATTGCCAGCCTAAAGAGGCTGACACCTTAGTAGAAAAGGGTTTGAGTAACGCTTTAATTGAATGAGTACATACTAAAAGAACATAAGTCTGTAATACGTTTTTGGGTACCAAGTAAATATTCTTTGGAGCACTGTGAACAATTGAAAATGAATCGAGACCTGCATGGCATTCAGATTTTTGATTACACCTTTAACAGATATTAATTTAACACCTTTAAAAAATAGATGTTAATTAACTCAGTGAATGTAGAACTGAATTTTCACACCTTCCTTACTGCACTGCCATCTCTGAGCTTCTTAAGAGTAAATAATGTAATGTGTTTATTAACAAGTTGAGAAACCATAAAATGGAAAGTCTTTGTCTTACTGCTGTCTTTAACGGATTAATTAGGACATTACAATAAGCTCCTTAGCTACCAAAAAGTAAGATACCTGCTTTCTGCAACTTTATTTTGATATATATGATAATATAGATCAGAAAAAAACAAGTAAAAAGTAACGACACAGATAAAATGAGGCCATGAACAGGGCCAGATTAAGAGCCCAGTGGGCCTGGTGCTGACAATTATGATGGGCCTAATTACAAAATCTTATTGACCAAAACCACTAAAACAGTCCTACCTCCTAAGCGTCATGTATCTGATGGAGATGGTGCTGTAGGGAAACTCATAGGATGTAGCTATGAGAAAACACATGCCCTATGCTAATCTCACGCTTTCATCTGTCAAGTAAACCCATACCCCCTAACAGCAGTGTCCAGACCAGACCTGCCGAAAGTGGTGAACATACACAAAAAGGGGGCATGTCTGTGTCCCCATGTCTCCCAGTCCCTTAGTGTCTATGTCCCCATGTCTCCCAGTGTCCCCATGTCACTAGGGGACATTGAGAGACATTGGAACACTGCGAGACATGGGGACACTGAAATACTAGGGAACACTGGGAGACCTAGGGATACTGAGACTCTTAGGGGCACTGGGAGACATGGGGACACTGGGTGACTTTGAGACATTAGGGGACACTGGTAGACATGGGGCACTGAGACACTGTGATAAATAGGAAACACTGTGATATATAGGGGACACTGGAAACTTGATAAAGACCTGGGTACAGGTCAAAACATTGCGGTGTCCAATAAACCTGCTTAAATCTATCACAGTGAGTGCCTGAGTTTTTTTTTCTTTTATACGGGGGGGCGGGGGGGGGCACTGAGACACTTGGGGGCACTGGGAGACATGGGGACACTGGGAGACTAGGGGATTCTGAGAGACTAGGGGACACTGAGACACTAAGATACTAAGGACACTAAGACACTATGGACACTGAGAGACACCAGGGACACTGGGAGACATGGGGCACTGAGACACTCTGATACATAGAGTACACTGTGATACATAGGGGGCACTGAAGACTTGATAAAGACCTGGGTACAGGTTGAAACATTGTGGTGTCCAATAATCCTGCTTAAATCTATCACAGTGAGTGCCTGAGATTTTTTCTTTTATACTAGGGGACACTGAGACATTGGGATACTGAGACACTGGGAGACTAGGGGACTTTGGGAGACTAGGAAACACTGAGACACTAGGGACAGTGGCACACTATGGACACTGAGAGACACCAGGGACACTGGGAGACATGGGGATACTGAGATGCTAGTGACACTGGCTGGGAGACATGGGGACACTGGAAGTGCCCCATATCTCCCAAGTTTTAAAGTTGCCCAGTGTCCCCATGTCTCTCAGTGTCCCCATGTCGCCCAGTGTCCCCTAATAATATATTGGATTGCCTACTTACCACCAGATGATGGCCAGGCTGATGATGGGCTCAGTCTGGCTCCACAGGTCTGGTGTAGAAGAGGCTCTCTGGAGACTGTTTTTAACAGTGCTCACAACAATTAACGAACAGGAAGCAGCTCCATTTTTTAGGGCCCCTTACACAGCTCAAGGCCTGGACCCCCAGGGGGCATACGCCTACAATGCCCACCCATAAATCCACCTACAGGGCCCATCCATGAGTTGGGGATTTTTTATGTGTGCAATTTGTTTAAGGGATGTAGTGTGTTTATATGGGATGTAGTGTGTGTTTGCGTGTAAGGAATGCATTGTATGTTTCTGTGTGTGTGTGTGTGTAAGGGGTGCAAGGTTTGTTTCTGTGTATGTAATTGAATGCAGTGTGTGTCTGTAAGGGGTGCATTAATTATGTAAGAGAACGTAAGGGATGTATTGTGTGTGAGTAGGAATGCATTGTATGTTTCTGTGTGGGTGTGTGTCACTTAGTTCTCTCCCTTGGCCCCCTGTCCCTCTGCAGTCCCCCCTTGGTGGTCTTCTCACTCCCCTCTCCCCCCCTTAGTGGTCCTCCCTCTCCCAAACCCCTTAGTGGTCCTCCTTCTCCCAAACCCCTTAGTAGACCTTCCCCTACTCCCACCACCCCCTTAGTGGTAATCTCCCCCCCCCCTTAGTGGTCCTTACCCTCCTTCCCTCTCCTTACCCCCCTTTGGTGGTCCTTCCCCCCCCAGTGGTTCTTACCCCCCTGGTCCTTACCCACCCCCAGTGGTCCTTATCCACCCCCCTCCCTCCCCTAGTGGTCCTTATCCCCCCTCTCCCTCCCCTAGTGGTCCTTATCCTCCCTCCCCTCCGCTAGTGGTCCTTATCGCCCCCTCATGGTCCTTACCCCCCCCCCTAGTGGTCCTTACCCCCCCAGTGGTCCTTACCCCCCCAGTGGTCCTTATCCACCCCTTCCCTCCCCTAGTGGTCCTTATCCCCCCTCTCCCTCCCTCCCCTTGTGGTCCTTATCCTCCCTCCCCTCCCCTAGTGGTCCTTATCCCCCCTCATGATCCTTACCCCCCTCTCCCTCCCACCCACAGTGGTCCTTATCCTCCCTCCACTCCCCTAGTGGTCCTTTCCCCCTTCATGGTCCTTACCCCCCCCTGGTCCTTACCCACCCCCCCAGTGGTCCTTATCCCCCTCTCCCTCCCTCCCCTAGTGGTCCTTATCCCCTCCTCTCCCTCCCTCCCCTAGTGGTCCTTACTCCCCCTCCCTCCCCCCTCCCTCCCCTAGTGGTCCTTAAGCCCCCTCGTGGTCCTCACCCCCCCTCCCAGTGGTCCTTACCCACCCCCAGTGGTCCTTACCCACCCCCAGTGGTCCGTTATTCTCCCCCCCACTAGTGGTCCGTTATCCCCCCCCTCCCCTAGTGGTCCATTATTCCCCCCCCAGTGGTCCGTTATTCCCCCCCTCATGGTCCGTTTCCCCCCCAGTGGTCCGTTATTCCCCCCCCCTAGTGGTCCGTTATTCCCCCCCCCCTAGTGGTCCGTTATTCCCCCCCCAGTGGTCCGTTATTCCCCCCCCTAGTGGTCCGTTATCCCCCCCTCCTATAGTGGTCCTTACCCTCCCCTCCTGCCCATGTAGCGCCCTCCTGCCCATGTAGCCTGGCCGGGCGGCGCGGAACCCGGGACAGGAACCTCTGTTTCCTGTACTCGGCCGCCGGCGGACTGACAGGAAGTGCTCACTCAGTGAGCGCTTCCCTTCAGTCCGCCGGCGGCCGGGTACAGGAAACAGAGGTTCCTGTCCCGAGTTCCGCGCCGCCCGGCCACGCTACATGGAGAGACCGGCAGGAGGGAGCGCTCTGCGCTTCCCTCCTGCCGGTCACTGAAACCCGGCCGCCCTCCATGCAGCAGTGCTGCGCCGCCTGGGGCTTGTTAAAGCGCTCAGGCGGCGCAGCATGAGGAGGCGCAGCGGGGACAGGGATCCGGCGCCCCCTGGTAAGTTGCGCCCTAGGCGGCTGCCTAGGTTGCCTTACAGGTGGTGCTGGCCCTGAGACTTAGGGACACTGAGACACTGGGAGAGACATGGGGACACTGAGATACATGGGGACACTGAGAGACTAGGGCACTCTGGTAGACTAGGGACACAGACAGTAGGGACACTGAGAGACACCAGGCACACTGAGAGACATGGGGACACTGAGAGACTCCAGGGACACTGGGAGACACAGGGACACTGGCTGGGAGACATGGGGACACTGAGAGACTAGGGGCCAGTGGGAGACATGGGGCCGCTGTGTCCCAGTGTCCCAATGTCTCAGCGTCCCCAAGTCTCTCACTGTCCCCATGTCTCGCAGGCTCGAAACTGCTGTCTGGACTCTATGTGCAGAGCTGCACCCCAGCAGATCAGTGAGTAGAGAGAGGCAGGGAGGGAGATGCTATAACTTCTTATCCCTGCCTCTCTCCACACAAACAGCGACCCCTACTGGCCGGCACTGGTATTGCATAATAATCTCTGTTTATACTAAGACAGACATTTGTATTGCCGGTATTACTGCAATATCGGCACCGGCTAGACAGCCTCAAATACCTGAGAAATACTTCTGAGAAATACCTGGCACCCATAAGAAATACATGACAAATACCTGTCAACCCTAAGAGTAGTGTGTAAAAAAAAATATATATATTATTTTTTTTTTTTTTAATTAATGGGCCTATTCCATGGGCCTGGGCCTGGAGCTGCAGCTCCATCAGCTCCTATGTTAATCCGGCCCTGGTCATGAACATTATAAAAGTTCAACATTTTCAAATAAAGGGACTGTCCTTGCCAATATGAAGGCACATGGTTAGTCTCATGTTTATGGAAAGTCTTTACATGCCTTTCGGAAGATCTATTGGGTGGGTACGGTTGTTACTGGGCCAAAATCCCAATGGAGCAAGGATCCCTGAGCTACACGCATTAGACAAGTCCAGCTTCAGGTAGGTGGACAGCCAACATGGGCTTACTCAGAAAGCATTGTTTTCCTCAAGCTAAGAGGACTTTATGGAATCCTCTTAAGTAAGGAGGTTTGCTGTACAAAACATTAGCTAACTAAGCATTAGGTAAAAGTTGTGCTTTTTGTTAATTAAAAAAAAAGAGTATTGATTTTTTATTTGTGTTTTTTTTTTTTTTTTTTTACTTATCACAACTACACTCCTTAACCCTAGGAGGTGTTTCAATATTATTTACTGTCCCATCACAAAAAATATATTTCTTCTTTAAATAAGCAGGGCAATTTGACAACCTAAATTTTCCGTACAGTAGTTGACACTAATAATCTGAGTTTATGATTATTTGTAACTGTTATTTTACTGTTATATGTTTCTATAGCATTACTGTGACAAACACCATAAACGTTTATAAAAAACATTTTTTTAGCGTAAAAGGTTTTATTTAAAGGGTCTTTTCACTAAAAAGAGGAGGCAATTATCTGGTGTATAATAGAAGTCTAAGTAGGGCACCTTTGTTATCAGACCAAAGACTTTTATACATGTTATTTATTATATACTATAACTGATATTGAACGACAGAGAAACCCTAGTGAGAGCTTACTCTATGCTGCATGATAATTGTTTTATAAAATGGCATCATTTTTTGTGCAAGCAAACATATGACAACTTTTTTCCCCTAACCTCTAAATTTCTCCTACTTCTTTTTCTTTATTTGCATAATATTTTAGAACATGTTTTTACCCTGTCTATTTTATTATTCCGTTTAATGGTAAAATGCTGGCGAAGAAAATAAAGTAATGACTGCAATGAAAATGTCTGGGGTTTTTTTCTTCTTCAGAGCTAGACTATTATTCTCATGCAGAAATAAAAAAGACAATAGTGATGTTAGCAGACACTGTAGACATCAAATGAAGACTGTGTTATAGTGCAGTAAGCCATGTGTCTGGCTATAGTGAGGGGCAGCAGTAGTAGTAGTGATAGCAGCAGCATTAGATATGTACTGCAGTGCTATAGAGAGAGCAGGCTTTGCCCTTGGCTGGGGATCACGTGTTTCATACCAGCCACAGCATTAGACAGACAGAGGAGAGAGAGAGAGAGGCACTGATTGTCTGTGCACAGAGGAGGCAGCACTGCAGGCTTTGGGCTGCCTCACATACTCACAAACACTTGTTATTCACATCAACTTTTCTTCTGCTGCTTTTTTCATTTTTTCATTTTATTGTATACATATATATATTTTGTTTTTATCTTGCGCTTATCAGCACTCCAGAGGATTCTATTGATTTTCCTTTTCACTGTAAAAAAAACCCACCAAAACGTATATAGAGAAATAAGAAAATGAGAATGCACCTGATCTATTCGGTGGGAAATGAAGACACCAAGCAGAAGAAATCCAGATGTGAATGGAAACATTGAAGGTTTCTTCTTTCTCCTGCACATATAGGACAATAAGAGAGACAGGATACAGCTTTTTCTCCAGCAGAGGAAGGGGGGGTCCTCCAGCACCAAACTAGCAGAGTCTGCCAGGTCCTCGTCTTGGACCTTAGCAAGCCATCTCTCTGGATATAAAAAATGGACTGCAGTTACTCCAGGACCTGGTAAGCAAAGCAGCACCTGGACTGTTTCTCTTTCTCTGCCGCCCTCCCCTTGGCACAACCTGGCACAGGAGTCTCTATCCATGTGCATGGCAGAGGGTGAGCCTGGAGGATTGATTTGGACAGTTCTAGGAAGAAGAGATGGGACCCAGCAGTGTGCATGGCGTGCCAGCCTGCAGGGGTAGAGGTTTGAGAGCCAGGGGGTGCTGCTGTCTGCCCCCATTGCAGCTCATAGTGCTGCTGCTCTGCACGGGATGCTGCTGCAGAGCTCAGGTGTACAACCTCAGCCTGGCCGTGGATGAGGGTCTGCCCGCTGGTACCTTGGTGGGGGATATCCGAGCCGGCCTGCCGGAGGGGAGCCCCGGGGAAGGATTCTTTCTGTCGGAAGAGGACGGGGAGTCCCCGGTACTCAGAGACTTTGCCGTGGACTCGGAGACCGGGATCGTGCGGACCCTGCGAGCCCTGGACCGGGAGAGGAGGGAGCGCTACCGCTTTGTGGCGGCCACCCTGCTGGGGGAGGTGGTCCAGGTGGACATCAGGGTCCGGGATGTCAATGACCACTCGCCCGCCTTCCCCCTGCGCTCCCTGCGGCTGCAGGTCTCCGAGCTCACCCCTCCCGGCACTTCCTTCAGACTGCCCGCAGCCAGGGACCCGGACACTGGGGAGCACGGTCTCAGGGGCTACTCACTGCTCATGGGGGGCCGGGGCGCCCCCTTCATCATCAGGTACGGGGGGACCCAGCAGGGCTCTGATGGAGGGACTGGGGAACTCAGTGACCACCTGAGAGACTGGAGTGAGCTGGAGGACAGCAGGGAAGAGGGGATTGGAAAAGATGAAAGACCCCCAAGAGTTTGGGAAGAGAAAACTGAGTTGGGGGTCATTGGTGAAAGGAACCTGGAACATGAGGGGAGTGAAGCTACACTCAGGGTACATAGTGATGGGTTGGAGAAAGAGATATTGCCAGGTGAGCAGCCTTATAGTGATCAGACTAATGATGAATTAAAGAAACATACAAGAGTTGTGAGGAATGATAACACTGGAGTGGGAGATATGGAGAATGGACAAGCAGAACGACAAGCCCACAGGGACAATAGTTTTACTTCTTGGCAAGAGTATGCAACAGATAGGCAGGGATATGAGTTCAGCACAGAGCCATATGACTATGGGGCATATGGAGATACTGGGAGACAGGACGCCACAGGAGACTCAAATGAAGACCTACACATGGAAGGGACAGGAGTTGATTCCAGATTACATCCCTTAGATCTGGTATTGACACAGTGGTTAGATAGAGAAGAGCTGGACAGTTATCAGCTACAGGTGGAAGCATTTGATGGAGGTCACCCAAGAAGGACTGGAAGGCTTACTGTAGATATTATAGTCATGGATGCTAATGACAACCCCCCGACCTTTGACCAGACAGAGTATCAGGGATGGGCATGGGAGAATGCACCATTGGGAACACCAATATGCACCGTTCATGCCATTGATCCAGATCTTGGTAGCAACGGAGAGGTTAGCTACAGTTTGCGTTCTGGGGATGGATATTTCATAGTAGAAGAGGATAGTGGGATAGTAAGGGTAAGTCGCCCCTTGGATAGAGAACAGAGGGGTTTCCACCAATTGGTGGTCCAAGCTAGTGATGGAGGAGATCAGCCGGAGGTGTCCAGTGTTCTGCTCACTATTCGTGTCTTAGATGTCAATGATAACAGCCCCCACATCCATATCACCCTGCTTACAGATAATGGAAGGCCAGAGGTTTCAGAAGGAGCACATGTTGGAGAGTATCTAGCCAGAATTTCTGTGTCAGATCCTGACTTGGAGTCCGAGGAAGGACCTAGAGAACAAAAGGATCATGTAGAGCTGAAAATGCAAGATAATGTACGACAAGTGAAAAAGGGTTATGATAAGGAGGCAGAATCTTTGGGATCGAGGCAAGGACAAGTAGACAGCACTAGAGACATAAGACAGAAGATAAACAGGCATCAAATTAAAGGGGACACAGGGAATATGGGGAAACCTGAAGAGCAAGATAGTCCTGATATAGACAGAAAAGGTGGTGTAAGGCCTGTGTCAAATATAGAGGCTGGTATTCAGGAAGAACAACACAATAGTTCTCACAGGACACAGGCAGATAGCATAGTGGGTATTAGAAGAAGGAATGAAGAACTAAAGCACCCTCTGAGAAATCTTGATAACAGCAATCAGAATATGTCTACGAGGCACAGGGAGCAGAATCAGCAAATATCTAGTAGATCTGAGATGCAACAACATGTAATTGTAACTCTGGAAGGTGGGGAGGGTTTCTTCTCTCTTCGCCCTGTTGGACCACATCTTTATTTCTTATGTGTAGAAGCTCCTTTGGATAGAGAGACAAAAGACCTTTATGAACTAAAACTACTTGCAACAGACTCTGGGTCCCCTCCCTTACAAAGTCACAAAACACTGCTTTTGAGGATTACAGACCTGAATGACCAGCCCCCCTATTTCACTCAACCTGAGGGATATCAGACCTCCATTTCAGAAGCTGCTTCTCCTGGTACTGGTGTACTTAAAGTTAATGCCCAAGATATGGACGAGGAAGGCCCGAATGCGAGTATAACTTACTCTCTGAAAGTAGGCCCCGACTCTTTATTCTTCTCACTCGATCCACATACTGGGATTCTTAGCACCACTCGAGTTCTGGATCACGAGAAAGAATCTGTTTTGCATGTTGTGGTGGTAGCTACAGATCATGGGAGCCCACCACTATCTTCCAGTTCCCAAGTTACTATCCTGGTGGAGGATATCAATGACAATGAACCAGTCTTCTTTCAGCAGTTCTACAATGTAACGCTGCAGGAGCATACAACTGTAGGACAGTGCTTTCTCCAGGTAATTTTCAGATATTACATATTTTATGTCATCTTATTCTGCTTTGTGAATGTACGATGTACGCTAACCATTTAAAAAAAAAATATCTATTGAATATAGTATTAATTTCCACATTGATTCTTTTAATTGTGTATTGAATTTCGGGGAACGGTTACTTGCGAGACTTGTGGCGCTCTAATTTTCAGTTTCAAACAGTGTGATAGTTTTGAATAAATCGGAATATGACTTACCAAATATTTAATATATTTTTTGACAATGCAACCCTATGACTTCATTTTTAAATTTCTATATGAATATTAACTTTTCTACCCTGAGATTACCTTAATTTCATTGCCTTTTATGGAAGCTAAAAGCACTTATCTTCCACCAAATTGGTGGCCTATTCTAACAAGGAGGGGTAATGTAAATCAAGTCAAGATGGCTTGCTTAGTACAGTTAGAGGAACAAGCACCATAACAACTACAGTTTTGAATGACTTCATAACTTACTGGGGTTTGCCTGGCACTGCTCCATGTCTCTACTAGTAATGCCAGAGAGATGTAAGTTTCTAAGCCCCGCAATGCAAGACTTAGGTCATTGGACAATCATTTAATGCTCTTAATTAATTATCTAAGTTTTGCACTCCAGGGTATAGCTCTGGAGAGTTAACGGACTCATAGCTCTCCAGCATTAGTAGTGGAGGAGGAAACCGGTAAGAAATCAAATACCCAGGACCCCATGTAAGAACTTAAATACATACAATGGATGCTCCAGTGTACTCCTGGCACCATATTTGTTACAATACGTTGTAGTGGTTACGGTGCTTGGAGTGTTCCTTTAGTCTTTTGTAATGTGATAGGAGCTTAAAAATATAAAAATGATTTTTCTTCAATGATTTGGTATTCAATGACCATTGGCCTTTAATAAAGCAATTAAAGGACCACTCTAGTGCCAGGAAAGCATACTCGTTTTCCTGGCACTAGAGTGCCCTGAGGGTGCCCCCACCCTCAGGGACCCCCTCCCGCCCGGATCTGGAAAGGGGAAAGGGGTTAAATCTTACCTTTTTCCAGCGCTGGGCGGAGAGCTCTCCTCCTGCTCTCCTCCTCCGATCCGCCTCTTCCCCTCCCCGTCGGCTGAATGCGCACGCGCGGCAAGAGCTGCGCGCGCATTCAGCCGGTCACATAGGAAAGCATTCATAATGCTTTCCTATGGACGCTTGCGTGCTCTCACTGTGATTTTCACAGTGAGAATCACGCAAGCGCCTCTAGTGGCTGTCAGTGAGACAGCCACTAGAGGAAAAAGGGGAAGGCTTAACTAATTGATAAACATAGCAGTTTCTCTGAAACTGCTATGTTTATAAAACAATTAGTTAACCCTAGCTGGACCTGGTACCCAGACCACTTCATTAAGCTGAAGTGGTCTGGGTGCCTAGAGTGGTCCTTTAACCGAGTGTACGCAGTAATGAAACACAAGGCACATGCTAACTTAACTATGCATCACACCAATCCCATCACATGTAAGAACACAAAGCACAGAACATTGCTATGCATATAATCCCAAACTGTTTCAATTGAAATATAAATGCACATTTAAAAATGCTTCTTATTACAAAGCTTCAATTTGATGTAATTTTTAGTTCTAGGGTAGCTTTAATAGTGATCAGAATTATTGATGTTACCCTCGGAGAGAGAAGACAGATTATTAGGGAATTTAAATAAGAAGTATACATTTGTAATGAGGAACCACACTGGGTACTGTGAGAATAACTACATAAGTATGCAATCATTTAATCTAGAAGGGATTTCAATTATTACTACAGCAGCATAGTCTTCAATATCTCTTCCTTTCTTCCCAGTGCCAGTGACCTTGCACTCACAAGTGACAGTTACAATATTTGGGCCATCGACTGTTAATGGAATGATGACCAAATTCTCTAAGGAATTACTGTGGTAGAAAGAATACGTAGTGTGGTTGTATATTATTTCCACAAAGAAATAGTGAGGCTTGTGGTGTGGAAAAGTAAGTTTATTAATGGCAGAGGATATATTATATATATATATATATATATATATATATATATATGTGTGTGTGTTTATTTCAAACTTGCTCTTTATTTCTATTGAAGGAATCATAAAGCCTTTTATTTATAAGAAATATCACAAATAAATTTATATGAAAAATACATCTTGGCACTTTTCCTAAATATGATAAATCAGGCAGATGCCTTTGTGCAATACTGTTTTATATATATATATATAACAGTATACAGATACTCTGTAAATTATGTATCGCTCGAAGATCTTTATCCAATTTTATTTATTGTGTTCATCACATCAAAAACAACAGATCAATGTTTCAGCCAATTTAGGCCTTTATCAAGATCATATAAACCATGAATGAATTTCAATATATTTATATAGAAACAAATACAGTGAAAAGGCACTTATCAGTGACTTGTGTGTCGCACAATAGAGTGACAAACTCGTAAGTAAGAATATGTGTAGAGAAGTGATGATGCCAAATCCCACACATCACAAGGCAACAGGTAAACCGGTGGTATCAGGTGAACAAACCGTGTCAAGCTAAAACCACTATGGGGGACCAAGAGAAGGAATCAAAAATCAGTAAATAGAGACCTAAAAAAAGTGAAAGAGTGCATGGATAAAGATGAATGGATTATAGTGTCAAGGTGCAAAGTGTGAAAATGATCAAAAATAGTGCAAAATATAAAGTGCAAGTGTATTTGTTGGCCACTATAGGCAAATACTAAACAATAGAAGGAATATGGTAGAATATATACCATACAATAGGCAAAATGTTTCTACTGTATATGTTGTAGTGTATATGTAAAGCAGCTTACAAAAACAGTAGAACTGCTATCTGAAGCCTTTTCAAGCCCTCCCCCCTTTATCTCTGGTGCAGACAGGACCGGTGCAAGGATTTTTGCCGCCCTAGGCAAAAGAAAAGTTTGCCGTCCCCCCCCATGTGACATCACAATGCCCCACCCATATGATCTGCCATGTTAACTAACGCCAGTGCTGCAGTGCCGCCGTGTTTACATTAAAAGGCCTGCAGGGACAGGCTATAGAAACCAGAACCACTACATTAAGCTGAAGTGGTTCTGGGGACTATAGTGTTTCTTTAATGTGAGGTAAATTAGAGATTAGTGCCACGAATAATATACTAGATTGTCTACTTACAACCAGATGAGGATGATGATGGGCTCTAACTGCAGTCTGGCTCCACTGGTCTGGTGTAGAACAGGCTCTCTGGAGGCTGTTTGTAACTGTGGTCACAAAAATCAATGTTCTGGGAGCAGCTCAATTTTTGGGGGGCCCTTTACACAGCTCAAGGTCTGGATCCCAGGGTCCACCTTCATGTTCCACCAATGAGTTTGTTCACAGGGTTGGAGTGTTTAGGGGATGTCCTGATATGTTTGTAAGGAATGCATTGTGTGAATCTGTGTTTGTATGTGTAAGGGCTGCAAGGTATGTTTCTGTGTATGTACGGGATGCAGTGTGTGCGTCTGTAAGGGGTGCATTGAGTGTGTGTAAGGAATGCATTTTGTGTTTCTGTGTGTGCAAGGGATGCATTGTGTGTAAGGGTTGCATTGCTTGTGTGTGTGTATCTGTGTGTGTAATGTATTGTGTGTTTTTCTGAGTGTAAGGGGTGCATTGTGTGTGTGTGATGGGTGTCAATCTCTCCCCCCTCCCTTGTCACTCTCTTCTCCCCCCTCTCCCTCCCTTGTCCCTCTCTTCTCCCCCCTCCTTTGTCCCTCTCTTCTCCCCCCCTTGTCCCTCTCATCTCCCCCCCTCCCTGTACCCGCGGACCATACAGGGCTCGGACACGCTACAGTGAGGGAGTGACAGGATGGAGCGCTGAGCGCTTCCCTCCTGTCAGCCCCTCTCCTCTGGCTGCGCCCGGGCGGTGCGCCCTCATGGACGCACCAGCCCGAGCAAAGCTGCAGCCGCCTGAGGCTCTCTGCAGAGCGCTTGGGCGGCTGCAGCATGAAAGGGGGGCCGGCGCTCCTGGCGGCGCCCCTTCCCAAGGGGCGCCCGAAGCGGCTGCCTAGTCCGTCTTACAGGTAGCGCCGGCCCTGGGTGCAGACTTTCAGCTTGTGCCAGAGAACTGACTAATCAGGGGCTTCTTTTTGAAAAGCCTCTGTGATGGAGCCAAAAATGCATGCAATCATACAATTGCTATTGCATTCCAGCCCAGTAGACCTACCACTTATGTTTGCTCTGTGGGGCTAAGGGAAGCACAAAAAAAATTCCTGGTCATCTAATTGTCAGCATTGGGAGGTGTTCTTGCCTCAATTATAAATGTGCTGATTTCTATTGTCAAAAATAATTACATTATTCTGACTTATATCAGGCTTGTGCAACAGGTGGTCATCAGTGTCACAGAAATAGTTCAGATACTTTAATGTAGCAGTCTCAATTGCACTAGTTTTCAAAACAAGGTCATACAAGTTCCTCAGCTATTAAACTCAGTGCTCCAAAATCATAAAAGCTTGAAAAAGTCACTGTCAAAACTGAGTAGCAGATTCTGCTTTTGAGAATGCACTTGATGCTTTGCTACACAGTGACCTTCTGTTCAATTCTATGGCATATGGCAAAGTGTTAGAGACAAAATCTCTGGAAGTCATCTGATGTCTTATTGCAGAAGTCTGTAGCAGCCCTCAAAAAAGATTTAAATGTCAAGATGACAATCCAGTGCGTGCAAAACAATGTTGTTCACTGCAATTAATGTCCATTTATATGTTTATAGGAATATGTATTAACGTTGGTAGAATATTATCTCAAGTCAATCAAAGGAACCAAACATTTAACACAAAGCTTGAAATGCTTAAAAAAAATCTCTAATGTGAGGCAAAATGTTTTTATTTCTTCAATAAACCCTGCTTTGGGCCATACTTCTGAGCTGTGTTCAGTCCTTTTATTTCAGTTGGGGTCGCTACAAAATCTGTTGGCGCTATATAAATGGCAAAAATAATAATTATAATAATAATAATAATAATAGAGAAGGTAAACCTCTAGTGGGCAAATGTTTAATAGAGAATTCTGTTTCCTACTACAACTTTTATGCTCCGTCTCCTAACCAAGGTGCTGGTACTACAAATGCCATCAATGTGGACAATTTCAGAATGCCAGAGGTTTTGCTGTGGCCTGAAAAATACATAATTCAAATATAGAATTATTGTAATTTCTCTAGTAATATGGGAGCTTCTTGCAGATGGCATTAAAATCATAATCTTAATTCTTGTCTACAGATAAAGGATCAGAACACATCCCCTACAAGCACCGTATTAAGGACCGATTTTACCTGAAGTGACCAGTGCTATTTAATTAGTTTCCTTCTGAGAGCACATGGAACCTCTTTATTGCTTTGCTGTACTTTACATATGTGAGCCAGCACCACATGGGATCAGGGTTTCCAGACTCACAATGTTTTTCTGGATAAATATTACTGCTTCATACTGGTGGGTAGTGCTTTGGAAGTGCAATAGTGCCTTGCAGTATGTAAGTTTGGTCCAAAAATGACACCTCGGTCTCATGCACAGTTGCATCTACAGTCAAGATTTGACTTTTCAGTTAAGAAGATTAAATACAACAGCATCTAATCTAACAGATTCGATCTTATCTAAAGATTTTAGCTGTTTGTTTCATGATACATACAATGTTGCTATGCCAGGAGTGGTGACATAGACTGGCAATGGAGAGGGTACCTGGAATGGTAACGTAATATGGCTCATAAGATCATCATACATAGCAGGTGCAGTCTTCACTGTTCTAAAGTGACATCATTAACTCTTTCCTCATCCTGCAATGATCTTGATTTATTCTACAACAGGTTCAAGTCGTGTTTAATGCTTTGTGATGAATTGCAGACAGTGGCCTTTTGACAAGACCATTTGTAGATCAGTGTTCCCTTAAAATGACACAGTCGTGCTTCGCTATCTTATACTTAATCAAATACTGTGTTTCTATTATGCACATTGACGTGAAGCAATGAGCATTTTTTTTATTTAATATCCATTTACACATGCTGTCAGGTATGCTCTTTGATGTGTTGCAATAGTTGTCTTAATTGAAAATCCAACCAGTCAAAAGATATACTGAGACAAAGTAGGGACTATTTTGTCTCTGTATTTTTCGTATCTGACCCTTCTAGACACTAGGCGGAGGTACTGCTATCTAGAAGTGTCACTTCCCCCAACCGTCACCAGTGACAGCTGTAAGGATCCTGAAGGATATGAAGGATCCTGCGTTCTTGCGAGATCCTCCATAGACCTCAATGCTGTACACTGATGTATGTGCGAAGGTTCGGCAGTGACGTCGGAGGACCGTGTGGGAAAAAATAGTGGCACCTGCAAGGGATATGTATAGATAAGGAAATCTCACCTTTACCTGCTCCCCCCGGCTACCGGACTCCACTAGCGATGTCAATGTGAGGGGTCTTTGCAAATTCGGCAAATTCCCCAGATGGTGACAGTGCTGCTTTAAAATAAATGTAAAAAGAGGGCTATGGTCAGATGAACTTACACTCAGAGAAGCATATACTTAAAAAGTTCACACTCAGCTGTATGTGAGTTCAGTTGTAGTTTAAGCCAGAACCACCAACTGCTGCCAGTTTCGCATGCCTCAATAAGTTTCACATGGTTCAATCAAATATATAAACTTTCAATTTGTTAACAGTCCAAGTACAGAAAGGGGCACAGCCAGAAAAAAACAGCTTGTTATGTTTTAGAGTGCCAGTAGTAGTCCTTATTCGCCCAGCATGCTAACCCCCTGAGGACGAATAACAGTCTATGCCAAAGCTTAAGTAGTGAACCATTCCATTTTCGTATTTGGTTTATAGGAACCACATTATGACAACAATGTGTTATATTTGATCATCAGGTGGTTAATATATTTATTTTATATAGACTTTGTGTTCCTCTTATTTATCCGTTGCTGTAAAATAGGATTTGTGTAGTTTTAACAGTCTTCGTGTTACTAACCTTGTCTCCAGGGTGATAAATTTAGAACCAGCACATTTCATTGCTTTGCTATATCTGGCAGAACAATAATGCCATTTAATCTCCATTTTAGTTTTTATGTCTGTCCAACATCCTTTGTATTTTGACATTATAGTTGAACTTCTTTACTTAGCACAGGAGGAAGCCACCTTCAGGTTTCCGACCTCACTGTTTTTTATATCCACCTATTTTTGCAGAATTATATATATATATTTTTGGGTGTACTTGAAACACATATGTTGATAGCTAGTTGTGTTTTAACAATTGTCATACCTCACACCAAAAAGCACATATTAATGTAAAAATGCCAAGATGTGACTCCAAGATGTAAAATAAGTATATGTATATGCAGCTCTGATCCACCTTCTGTGAAATCATCATTACTGATGACTTTTATCCAATCAGATGTTTATCATAGAGAATTAAGCATTGGTACACACAGCAAGAGCCACAATTCGCCAACATTGCATCTCATTGCCAACTTCAGTCTTTCAATGCTCAGAATATTTAAATCAGGACCATGAATGCTATGTATCCAGGGGCGTACCTAGAGCATGTGGCACCTGGGGCGGATCCTCCTGTGTTTGGCACTGCCTCCCCCCCTCCCCTCCAAACAAATTAAAAAAAAACACCTGCAAAATTGAAACCCCTGTCAGCTCCCTTCTACAAGCCCCTGTACTGCCCCTTTCCTACAAAACCCCTGTACTGCCCCCTTCTACAAATCCCTGCACTCCCCTTTCACAAATCCCCTGCTCAGCCCCCATTATACAAGACCCCTGTCCCAATACAAAACCCCTATCCCCTTCTACAAAATCCCTGCACCCCCTCACACACAGTTACAGGCAGACAGTCACACACAGTTACAATCAGACAGTCACACGCTTACAGTCACATGTAGACAGTCACACATCCAGTCACAGGCAGTCATACACACAGTTACAGGAATAGAATTACACACACACAGTCTGTTACAAGCAGTCACGCACACAGTCAGACAGACAGACAATCACACACAGTTACAGGCAGCACCACACAGTCACAGGCAGACAGTAACACACACACAGTCACAGACAGACAGTCACACACGGTTACAGGCAACATCACACAGTCACAGGTAGACAGTAACACACACACAGTCACAGACAGACAGTCACACACGGTTACAGGCAACATCACACAGTCACAGGTAGACAGTCCCACACACATAGTCACACACAGTCATAGGCAGACAGTCACACACAGTTATAGGCAGACAGTTACACACACACACACACACATACAGTCAGTTACAGGCAGTCACATACACAGTTACAGGCAGACAGTCACATATACAGTGACACACACACAGTCAAACACACACACACATGCACGCAGTTACAGGCAGCATCACATAGTCACAGGAAGACAGGTACACAAAGTCACACACACACACAGTTACAGGCATGCAGTCACACACACACACAGTTACAGGCAGACAGTTATATACACACACACACACAGTTACAGGCATGCAGTCACAAACACACATACACAAAGTTACAGGCAGACAGTTACACACACATACATACAGTTACAGGGAGACAGTTACACATACACACACACACCTACATACACACAGTTACAGGCAGACAGTTACACACACATACACACAGTTACAGGCATACAATTACACACACATACATGCAGTTACAGGCAGACAGTCACACACACATCCCCCCTCCAGCACCCAGACCTGGTGGCACTCAGGGCAGACCACCCCCCTCTGCATCCCTTTTAGTACGCCACTGTATGAATCCACCTGTTGTTTAGTTGCATCCCCATAATGCTATACTGGAAGGTTTAGTTCAACAACATACTCATTTATCCCCCCCATTAACTGGACACTATAGGCACACAGACCACCTAATCTCATTGAAGGGGTCTTGTTGCAGTGTCCCTGTCCCACTTAGATCTGCAATGTAAAACATTGCAGTTTTAGAGACTGCCTCCAGTAGCTGTCTACCAGCTTCCAGAAGTTTGCCAGACTTGTGTCGCCTAACTGATGCTAGACATCCTTTCGCTCTGCATGAGGACATCCAGCGTCAGTAAAATCCACATAGAAATGCATTGAAACAATACTTTCCTATAGGGAGGGCCTAATGCGCTCTCCGCACATCTCCCTGTCGGATGACATCAGAGGAGGTGGAGCGACGACCGTGTGAGTAAATAATTTTTTTTAACCCTTTATTGGCCATGGTGAGGGAGGTGGGGTGCGAGGAAGGGGAGGACCAAAGTGCACTATAGTGTTAGGATTATGACTTTGTATACTGAACTCTACAGAATCTCTTTAATTTTGAATAATTCAAGTTTCATATATTTCATATATATCTTTGTTTAGTCACTTTTTATGATTTAAATCAGTTAGCTTCCAAAATACTGCTACCTCTATTCTCTGTGAGTCATATTTACAGGGTTATTCAATATACTCCAAATGACAAAACTGCTGTATGGCAAAACTGAAGTTTTAATGTTTTCATGTTTAGATTTAATTAGTGAAAATTTGGAAATTAGTGAATGACCCCATTAAAGTAAGATTCTAGGACCAGAGATTGATGATAATCTGGTGAGAAGATGGTATCACTGCTGGATTGGAAGTAAGAAACTTTTTATGTTTAGGAAATAATGGTATTATAATGGTATAATTCAATCAACAGTCCTACAAGAACTCACCCTAGCATTTTTTATGGAATCTTGTGTCAAGACTTACCTTCGTTCCCTCGTTGCTGCGGCAGCATATCTGGGTCCCGAACAAGCTCATGCGTGATGGCAGGGGGCAGGCTGTGACCTGGGACCTATGATGTTATGGAGGCTTGTTAAAGTAGGTGGGCTTTCAATCTGGCACCCTATTTAAACCTGGAACAGTTGAGCCTTCATTACTCAGTTGTTTTGTACTACATCCCTGCTATACCTATGTTAGCTGTTTCCTGACTGTCTGTTACCTGACCTTGGATTGCCATGCCATTAATGAACCATTGCTGCTTTGACTTTCAACCTTGGATTGACTGACTCTGCCTTTGCATTGCCCTTTTGGATTTGTTTGTCTTGGACTTTTGTTTATTTTTTGTGCTAGTACAAGTTCTGCATTTTTGGGTTCCATACACCAAACCCAGACATTTTGTCTCACCCACTTTTGATGAGCACAAAAACACATTTCCAATAGATATGTTTGTGCCCCTAGCTACAAAAGATCAATTTATAATCTTCTAATTATCTGTACAATTCTAGTGATTAAATTATTTATTTTGTTTCACAATGTGATGCCACACTAATTACTTGTTCTCGATACATGAGCATTGAGTAGTGGAAGAATATCCAGTATTCCTGCCTTTCAGTTAACGAGTTAAAACCAAAGATAGCTGGAATGTTCACTGTTCAAAAAACCAATTGAACTAGAATGAGTTCTAAGTTACTTTCCATTTTATGTGGTTCTCAGGTGTAAACTCCGCTTAGACATTCTAACCTCATTTTAGGCCTTGAGTCTCATTTGGTCCCCGGCCCTATCATAGAGCACTGAGTGTATCAAGGGACATTTCTTCTTCAATTTTATTTAGCTCTGTTGTGTTAGTTGTACTTCTACTGCAGTTAATGAAGAATGGGTTATAACGTTAGTTGGGATTTTGTCTCTCATTCTATCATAATATCCTTTGAGTCTTGAAGTATTTGGTCTTTGCAGGATCTAGTAATCCCCCTGGTATTTTTTTGGGCATTGCATGTCCTTGTTTGAGTTGATAATTCAAGTCGATCGAGTTGATTGATTCATGGAATCAAATCAGTTTCCCTGTACTAAGAGTATTTTGTCTCCTATACAAGTGTTTTCTTATGAACAGCATTTGAGAATCTAAATTGCTAATTGTGTTCAATAAACTGCCTTATTGCTACATTATTTTTGTAAATAATTCTGCAAATAAACATAGGGATGATGGAGTAACTCCTATCACTCTAAGCATTACATCATACGAGTACCTTTAAATGAACAATCTCAGCTTTATACCAGCTTTATTGCAACCCGAGTATACTCCTGTCCATTATTACTCCTGTCCTATCCACTCCTCAATTTGAAAAATGAGCTACATATATCAGAAACTGACATAAAAGATACATATTAACTTGAAATGTGTGCATATTGTTTGGTGTGTACAATGTATCATATTTATATATGGTACAATTTGTGTTACTTTTTTGGTGAAGCTGGAAAGAAACACACACAATATTTTGACAAACAATGTAATTCCTTATTGTATAAAGTTTTTGTTTGTTGAAATATAATGATGCCTTCTGGAGCAGTAACCATATGAAAGGAACACTATAGCTGTAGGAAAATAAAAGTGTATTAATAACGCTATATGATCCTCATGCACTAAAATGATTGTCTGCCCCCCCACAAAGTAAAGGGGTAAAAATACAATCTTTTAACACTTACCTGATTCGAGCACTGATGTCTTCCATCGATGTCGGCTATATGAGGGAATCTAATACGCATTAGGCCTTCCCCATAGGAAAACCAAATAAATAAAAAAGTCACTTTCACACTATTCCAAATCCCTATGCATATTTGTATACATGGAGGTTTTTAGTTCCACTCCAGTAGCCATTAAATGTAAGCCCACCTGCCACGTCAAGGCAAACCTCTTAGGGTCCTACTCTAATACTTCACCTTGCTTGTTTCAGCTTAAAGCAAAAGAAAATCTCTAATGAGACAATGATTAAATGCTTTCCTATGGGGGATTATATGATGTTCGACGTCCTCACGCAAAATGTGAGGATGTCCACCATCGTTTTACAGAGTCAAACTCAAGGAAAATCCAGGAAGTGCCTCTAGTGACTGTCAGATATACTAGAGGCAGTCTTATCCCTTAACTCTAATTTGAGGCATTTTTAACTCTTTAATATAAAGTTTTAACATTACAGGATTAAGGGGGACAGGGACACTGCACCCAAACCACTACAATGAGATGAAGTGCCCTTTAACCTTTCAAGTTTTGTTTTTGTTTTTAGCCCTGTCAAATCGAGCATCCTTATCTTACAATGACTGTATCTTGATAATCAAGGGGTCACGGTAAGATCACCTTGTATACTAAACTGCAGGATGCATAATTTGATATAATCTGCAATGCTTTGCCATTCAAAGTGAACTGGAAAAATTATCCACTATGTTTCTAGTTAGGCTACTTTGACCTTAAATCTGTAGTTCACTGTGAATACATTTTAAATTCCTGACAATTCACACTTTAGTGAATAACCCTGTGTATTTTCTAGAAAAAAACAAAACACCTCTCCTCCAAAAACAAAAAAAAACCCTCACCATTTTCACAAAGGTCTGACAGCTTATAAACTCCTGCTTTATTAGCCACTAGTTGAATGTTTTGTGTATGAATGGAGATCAAAAACATTTTTGTTGGACACAAGCTATCTTGCATTCGCTTAATCAAAATGTAATAAATTTCCAGATTTTATGTGCTGGTGACATTAATGCTAATAATTCAACGTTTAGCGTAATCGATGTTAGTTCAAAATGAAACGATTTGTCATGAGATTTCAAAACGTGCTAGGAGTTGTTTAATAGGGTAACTAATTATTTCTGTGTGTTTTTTTTAATGCTTGCGCCATGACATCCAGAATCACTTTGATGTCAGTGTTTATAATATACTGTTTCAGTTTTTTTTTTCTTTATGCAACTAATGGTAGAAGATAAAAGCAGTTTTAGCCCTGAACTCAAACTCACTATTTACAGATTAAGTATCTCATGGGAGAGATCTCTGAAAAAGGTTTCATTATTGTCTACACTTTGCATTTATTGTGTGCAATTTAAAAGATCAGCCACCAGGGGGCACGTGGTTTGATGATTTTGGCACATGGTCATATATATTTTACTTTGTTGTCTGCAGTAGACTAGATACACAAATAACATCCTGCTATAAAATGTATTTATCAACGGAATTACAAAGGGATCTAGGGATTGATGTATAAGGTTAAATGTGATTGTTAAATCCATTTTAACTTTACAGAGAAATTATACTCAAAATATGGAGTAGAGGCAACTTCCCGTTTGACACATCCTGTGATTTCTTCTGACAGCACTGCTTTTGATGAATGTATTTGCATTTGCTCAGTTTCTATTGAATTTCAATTGTGCATATAAAGACTTAGTCTTCTTTTGTCATTTAAGAGACACGATTTTGAACTTGTCCAGATATTCTTAAATGCAAAATCAGATCTTTAAGAGAAGCAAAGTTATTCAATAAAATGTGAATGATCAAGAATTCAAAGGGTATACTCTTAAGCCATAATAGCCAAAATGAGAAAAAAAAATTCTAGTTAGCTATGTTTTCATAGCCGCTTTTTTATCCAGAAATGTGAAATTTGCTTTGAGTATCTGACTTCACACTTTGATAAATAACTTTGTCGTTTTAATTGAAATAGTCACTTATAGTCACTTATAATAAAAAACACATAAAAAAGTTGAAATAGTTTTAATGAACTTTAATTAGAGGTAATAAATACTGTCGTTTTTGTGATAGCATAAGTAAAACATAGCCGTGTTATGTTCATTTTCAGAGATGGAAAAATATGCATATGAAAAACATATTTTGTTTTCCAGTCTCATGTATTGAGTCAAAAGAAAAAATGATTATAAATAGGATGGCGCAAATGAGAGAAGGATCTTAGTACATGCAGCAACCAACAAAAACAAATCCTGGTAAAACGATTTGAACATAAAATAATTTACAGCAGTGATGGTGCGCACCATCACTACTGTAAGTCTCATGTATTGGACATAAACATGTAGCTGTCATTTCGTGTACCAAGCTGCAAATGTGTTTTAAATCTTCAAGCTAATAAATCACTTGAACAGGAGGAATGTGTTTTTTTCTTCTGTGCTATTAATATTGTTTTTCCGAATTTAGCCTGGGCTTCGATGCGGTCTTTATAATGTTTACCTGTATTGCGTGTTTTGTACTGTTCAGTCCTATGTATTGAGACTGCAATCAATCAGGCCCTTTTCTTTTAATTTCACCTCATTATCCATAACTTAAATGGGAACTGACACTTCTCTAGAATTCACAACACTGAATAAAACATTGAAAATCATTTATAACTTGTGTTAACTGTTTACAGGATGCAATTTTTTTTCTTTTAAATTTTTATAAGAAATTTAGCAAATCGCATTTAAATCCAGTTGAGACATGGCAAAGTCATTTCTCCTCTTCACTGTTTGCTTTCTATGTGCTGTTTGTTAGGTTCAAAAGACAGAACAATGATTGACAGGGAACCATGATGGAGGCTCCCAATTACAGGATAAAGAAGTGTGGATTTCTACATTTAATTTTGTTTTTCACACCTGAGAAATGCATATTTATTAAAGGATCACTATAGTAGCCTGAGGGTGCCCCCACCCTCAGGGTCCCCCTCCCGTGGTGCTGAAGGGGTTAAAACCCCTTCAGCTACTCACCTTATTCCCCCGCCAGGCTCCCATACCTTTCCTCCCCCGCCGACGTCAGCTCCCACGTCTGACATCAGCGGAGCGGAAAGCGCATGCGCAGCAATCCCACGCGCATTCAAAGTGTCCATAGGAAAGCATTTCTCAATGCTTTCCTATAGACGCTCTGCGTGATGGAGGCATAATATGCCTCAAGCGTTGCAGATGCGCCTCTAGTGGCTGTCCGGAAGACAGCCACTAGAGGCTGGATTAACCCCAAATGTAAACATAGCAGTTTCTCTGAAACTGCTATGTTTACAGCAGGCAGGGTTAACCCTAGATGGACCTGGCACCCAGACCACTTCATTAAGCTGAAGTGGTCTGGGTGACTATAGTGTCCCTTTAAATATAGAGAATAGGTAAACATAACACTGCAAATCCTAGGAATTGGCAGTTCCTCTTTAAAAAACATCAAGAGAACACAGCAATATTAAGAAATTGTAAAATGCAAGATTGGAAACATATGAAGAACAACTCATTATAGGACACATGGAAAACAATTAACACAGAAAAAGAGAAAAGAAATTAAGAAATAATTAGTTATTTTCTCATGAAGATGGAAGAATAGCAGAGAATGCTAAAGCCCTATAATAACACATGGTGAAGTGCAATCTTAAACAGCTGTGTGGGAGCATAAAGCATAATGTTCTGTTTTAGAACAATCTAAAATTTTAAATTCCTCCACTAAAAAGCTTAAGTGAGCTTAAGAAACATCCACCCACCTTAATAATGACTTATTTACACAAAGAAATGGTCCTGGGTTAGCCTAATTCAAGATTTCTTAAATTATAAGTTTAACTTGGAAAATACCGTACTTTTTATTTTGTTACATTACATGATGAAAGTATAGTTTGTTGAAAATTGCTAAGTACAAATGAAAAAAATAAAGAAATCTGATTCACTTAGCAGAAGACAAACCCATTGATTTGGGTGCTGGACTGTTGACCCAGTGATTATTTTCACAGCTACTCGCACTATCCGTCAGTCGTCTATATCAGCACAATGCTACTAACATAATTTAGCCATATTCCCTCTCAGAATATGCCACTAAATTCATGTTAAATTCTTAATAATACGATTATAATGTGTGGCTGGCATTTTTCTTCCTTTGCATTGAGTAGGCAATCCATGCATGTAATAGTTCAAAGGCCAGAGCCCATTATAACATGAAACCAGAAATGCCTTCTAAAATACTTGCATACTAACACACCTGTTTTATGACCTCAAATTGTCCTAATTTCAGTAGAAATAATTTTGGGCTACGGTCCTGCTGTTCAGATTTTGGGCAGGTCTGACCCCTGCCAGCACAGTACAAACGCATCATTAGATGTGCCCATGCTGAAGTCACTAAAAACATGCAGAGAACACTTCATATTAGACCAACATGTCCTCTCTCTAGGTTGCCCCGCATCCTTTCCGGGCAGCGTCACCTATTTTGGATATCTCCAGTGATGGAGTGGCATAACTGGCATGCCCCTTTAGACCCACCCCCTGTTGTTATTTTATACTTCCCAATGTTTGGGTGGGGATGCTGTTTGGTACATAGATGTTATCAGTACTGGATTTACATCTAATGGGGAATTAATATCTATCTTAGAAACATGTACTTGTTTAATTACCACACTTGCAGGAATAGTGAATATACCCATATAAGAGAGAAAGAGAGAGAGTGAGTGAGTGTGTGTTGTGTGTGTTCATGTGTGAGTGTGTTTGATGGTGTACCGTAGATATTAGTTTATTATACCAGGTCTGCAAGGACATTTTTTAAAAATACTACTATAGCCGTAAATAAATAATTTTATTAATGTATATAACAACTTTACAACTTAAGGGAAATGGCATGTCTAAGCTAACGCTCTCCAATGTGTCTCTGTCTAATTGCCTGAGGTAGTTCGCTCCTGAGTGGCAATAAGCCCTGAAAGAAATATTCAGGACTCTGAAAAATATTGGTATTTTTTACTTTCAGACTTTGGCATTGACTTTCTAGACCTTGAAACTGAATTTATTTAAATATATTTCTGTTTACAAGTTCCTGCTGCTGGATTTAAGAGTGATTCTTTATTACCTTTAGGATTTTTGGGCAAACAGAAGATTATAGGTAGATATTAATATAAAGACTTAGATAGCTTGATTAAAGGTTGAAATGCCTGATGTAGAAATAAATGCAGAGGGGAAAAAATAATAATCTGTACTACTCATTCATGGTCTTAAGCATTTTTCTATACTCTTTGTCAGGTGTTATGCAATCTTGTTCAGTTTGAACATTTTGCAGATCCTTTACTTACAAAATGGACTATTTCTTTTAACCTGAGGAATTCATTGGTGCCAGCTAGGTAGAGACTTTAGTGTGGTCACATGATGCAGTCAGTGTGACTAAAGATGCAGGTTTATTGGCGCAGTATACAAGCAACGTTTCAACCCCAAAAGGGTCTTCAAGGTACGTACCTGAAACATTGCTTGTATACTGCTCCAATAAACCTGCATCTTTGGTTTCACCTTGAATGCCTGGACCAGCGTCTATGTTCTAAAAATGTAACGTGAGAATGGCCCACCTCAGGCCCAGTAGCACCCTGGGAACCAGTGAAGTGCGGTGTCCTCTATATTACTGAATTCTGTCAGTGTGACAACCATATTGGATGTCTATTGAGTATGCTCCCATCAAGGGCCATCTTTAACACAGGGCAATCGTGGCAGCTGCCCCGGGCCCAGTTAAACCTGGGGGGCCCCAGGCAGCTGCCCCGTGGGCCCTCTGTGCCCCATGCCTGCAACCAGGTCTAAACAGCCCACCGGGATATTGAGCTCAACTGGATATAAATGTGATTTGCTAAATTTCTTATAAAACTTTAAAAGAAAAAAATGGTATCCCATAAAAAAAAACACAAGTTATAAATGATTTTAAATGTTTTATTGTCATTTATATTGCCATTGCAAGGGCTCACCTTGATGAAAAATTTGAATCCAAGTTTTTTATAACTCAAAATCTCATGTTACTCTGACTAGCTGTGTCATTAGTATTGTGCTTAATTTTCAAATGGAGCATCATTGGAGTAGCCGAGAGTGTAAGCTTGATGTTCCACACTACCTAGGTATAGTGTGATGGGTGCGCATATCAATAGGACTCTGACCTGATTCTCAACAGACAAGCAAATGTGGAAATGCCAATAGACAAGTCTTCCAACAAAGAGCTTCTGCCAGGTGATCTATTTGTGAACCACTGCAGGTGACAATATGTTCAGCGCATGTTGTCACAAAAAGAGCAAAGACAGTTATCTATTTCATGAACATGAACACGACATTGATGTAAAGAAAGGTTCTCTTTCACACACACAATACATGCTTCTGAACAATCATATAGGCTCTGATGAGATTTTAAATAAAATAACTGAGACGTCTGGAAAAACAATTTCTTAAAATGACACGCATTAGGGAAAGATTTGAAACAGCTGCCTGTAAATGTGGAATCCAGAAATTAGTTAAAGTGGACAACTAAGTAAAATAGTCCTTCAATCTTCATCTAAAGTACACGAGACCACAAAGGATTTTCAGAATATTGTAGGTGTCGGATAGAGATGACCCGAATAGTTCGCTGGCGAATAGTTCCTGGCGAACATAGCTTGTTCGCGTTCGCCACGGACGGCGAACATATGTGATGTTCGGTCCGCCCCCTATTCGTCATCATTGAGTAAACTTTGAGCCTCTACCTCACAGTCAGCAGACACATTCCAGCCAATCAGCAGCAGACCCTCCCTCCCAGACCCTACCACCTCCTGGACAGCATCCATTTTAGATTCATTCGGAAGCTGCATTCTTTCTTTTTTTTATTTTATTTTTATTTTTAGACAGAAGTGTGTTATATTTGAGCATGCTAGGCTGAACGTGCGTATATCATGGCTAGTTGCACTGAGGGTATGAGTATATAGCAGTACATTGTTGTGAAAGATGGCTGTCATGTTTAGGGTGTAGCTTGCACGTTATCAACTATGTATTTATATCAGCAGCTCCACCACTAGTTATAAATCAAGTGTGAGTCGCCCCATGAGATGAGACTAGTGAATAACATAATACATGAACGGTTAAGGTAAAGGCATGTAAGGAACCACGAAAATAAACTCTTTAGGAGGTGAAATAATGACATGTTTAAACGCTTGCTACATTTCGATTAGTTAATGTGAGAGCAGTTCATGTGATCAAAGGCATGGTGTGGAGGATCGGCTATAGTGGGACATGGTTGGCAGGCTGCTGTTTACTGCTTGTGCTCATCCGATCCCTTCTGGGTGCCAGGTGCAGACCCTGGGAGTCCCTGATACCTGGAACAACAAAGGCAAGTCTCTGCTGGCTGGGTGCCGGGTTCGCGGCTTGAGGTGGTGGAAGCTTGTTTTGTCGGGTGGTCGGATCTGTCCCGGTGGTGCTTCACGTCCGGTGCGGGATTGTGGTGGCTTAAGGTGGAGGCGAGTGCTTGACGTGGGGCAGGCTCTGCATTTCTGTTTGTGCCTCCGGTCCCCTCTTCAACGCCTTTTGCGTTGGTGGATTTTAATGGGGACTGCTTCGCTTAGCTGTGGTGGAGCTTGTTGGGGCTGTGGTGGAGCTTGTTGGGGCTTCCTGCTTGTTATTTGCTTCCAAAATTGATTAAAGAGTCTGTCCAGCTTAGACTCAATATCCTGCCATGCTTTGCTGGTACCAGGAGGACACGTGGCTGCCGCCATATTGTGAGAGTCGCAGATGAGTATGTCAGCCTGGGCGGCTGTGCTCTGTGCGTCCATTAGCTCCCGACAGCCTCTTATGGGTGGACCGGGATAACCCCCACCGGTCCGAGGGGTTACCGAGCTCCTGCCGGGAAGTAGCTGCTCCTGGGCATCCCAGGATCGGGAGATCGGCCGCCTCTTCCGCCCGGTGAGCACCAGGCCACACTTGCCACGCGGAGGTAAGTAAGACTCTGTCGAGTTGCTGACCGCTATTAAGCATGTCGGTCAGGTAGGAGCAACATTGCTGGGTCATCCCCTTCTGGGGTGAAATTCGCTTGTTGATAGCTGCTTAAAGTGAGATATTGAGGGAGCTCACACTAAGTGCATCTTTCCTCCATAACAGTTAGGCCCCGCCCCCCGGAAGCTGCATTCTTAGTGAGAGGAGGGACAGTGTAGCTGCTGCTGATTTAATAGGGAAATCGATAGCTAGGCTAGTGTATTCAGTGACCACTACAGTCCTGAAGGACTCATATGATCTAAAAAAGCCCTTTTTAGGGCTAGAACATCAGTCTGCTTTTTTTTTTTTTTCTGTGAAATCTAATTGCAGTGGCCTGCCTGCCAGCGTGTGTGTCAGGCTCACAGCGTATACTGTGCCCACTTGCCCAGTGCCACCACTCATATTTGGTGTCACAATAGCTTGCATTTAAAAAAAAAATAATCTTTTTTGACTGTAATATAATAGCAGTTAGTTTCCTTCACACGTGTGCGTTTCAGGGCCTGCCAGGGCACAGTGTCACACCAGTGCAACTCATATCTGGTGTAACAGTAGTGTACATTAAAAAAAAAAACCTAGAAATTTGACTGTGAAATAATAGCAGTCAGTTTCCTTCACACGTGTGCGTTTCAGGGCCTGCCAGGGCACAGTGTCACACCAGTGCAACTCATATCTGGTGTAACAGTAGTGTACATTTAAAAAAAATAAAACATTTTTGACTGTAATAGATTGAATAGCAGTTGTCTGCAAGCGTGTGTGTCAGGCCTACAGCGTCTACTCTGCCAACTTCTGCCAGTGCACAGTGCCACTCATATCTGTTGTCACAGTAGCTTGCACGCATAGTACCACTAATCGAACAAAAAAATGACAGGCAGAGGCAGGCCACCCCGCAGGGGTCGTGGTGCTGTGATTCCCTTTGGCCCTAGAATAATGCCCAGTGTTCAGAGGCCACGTACCCTGAACTCGAAAAGTTCTGAGGACATAGTTGACTGGCTAACACAGGACACCCAATCTTCTACAGCTTCCGCTCGGAACCTTAACGCACCATCCTCCTCCAGCTTAGCTTCGGGCACCTCTCAAGTTACCACTCGCCCGCCTGCCTCCACCACCAACACTAGCACCACAGCCGCTTCACTTGATCTGTCAGAGGAGTTATTTACACATCAGTTGGAAGAAATGAGTGATGCGCAACCATTATTGCCAGAGGATGTAGATAACAGGGATATGTCTCAGTCAGGCAGCATTACACACATGGACTTACGGTGTGATGATGATGATGTTGTACCCGCTGCTGCTTCCTTTGCTGAGTTGTCAGATACAAGTGAAGCAGTTGATGATGACGATGCGTCCGTGGATGTCACGTGGGTGCCCGCTAGAAGAGAAGAAGAACAGGGGGAAAGTTCAGATGGGGAGACAGAGAGGAGGAGGAGACGAGTTGGAAGCAGGGGGAGGTCGTCGCAAGGAGCTAGTGGCACAGTCAGACAGCATGCCAGGGGTCAGGCGGCACCCGGGGTCAGCCAGACAGCACTTTAATCAACGCATGCTGTTGCCACCACCAGAATGCCGTCATTGCAGAGCTCAGCAGTGTGGCATTTTTTTGGTGTGTCTGCCTCTGACAACAGTTTGCGGTGTTTGCGGTGTTTGCAGTGCGTTAAACGGGGAGTTTGGGCTATCACTGTGAAGCGGGCGTAACCCTTACACTACTTGATCGATACAACATCATACCTGATGTTTTAAAGCACGTTATTCCAAACAATTTAGGAATGTTAGGGGATTTATGCCCTTCATGGATTAAAACCAGACTCAACTATGTAATTTTCCATGGGAGTTTTGCCATGGTTCCCCCTCCGGCATGCCACAGTCCAGGTGTTAGTCCCCTTGAAACAACTTTTCCATCACTATTGTGGCCAGAAAGAGTCCCTGTGGGTTTTAAAATTCGCCTGCCCTTTGAAGTCTATGGCGGTTCGCCCGGTTCGCCCAATCGCGAACATTTGTGAAAAATTCGCGTTCACCGTTTGCGAACGGAAAATGTTATGTTCGCGACATCTCTAGTGTCGGATTTAGGTTTTGAACATCCTGATTACCTCAATAAACATGTCACTATTCACTTTGTGGTTTTTTTTTTAGCAGCTGCAAAATTGCTTTCAAGACTTTTTAAATTTACCCTACAGCTGTCAAAGTCATACATAACACGACGAATTCCAGCAAGTCAACGTTTCAGTCCCTCTAGGAAACTTTCATTAGGACAGAAAGTTTCTTAGAGGGACTGAAATGTTGACTTGCTGGAATTTGTCAAATAAAGAACCTATCTGAATTAAAACCTTGGAGTATTTTTGTAGATATAATTTGTGACTGGGCACCAGGTATTTATTTTTTTTACTGTTGGAGTGCAAAAGTGTGGGCATATATATATATATATATATATATATATATATATTAAACATTTTGTGACGGCTCTTGCTTTTTTTTTGCATTTATTTAGTGACTGTCTTCTAGCAATCAATCATTATTAAAATTCTTCTTATTTATGAAGCAAAGAAAAAGTTACTTGCACACTATTCCAAGTCCCTGTGCATATTTATATAAGTGCAACTCACTTCACTGAGAAGATTTCTACAATCAATGGAAGAGATCTCTTATTTCTCTCCATCCACTACGAACTTTTTTCCTAACCACACTCCTTCGGCTGTCCTACGCTCATTTGCACCCACTACAGCAGAAGAGGTTTCTGCTCTGCTCCATTCCTCCTGCCCCACAACCTGTCCCCTCGATCATATTCCCTCGTAACTCATCCGTACTTTGTCTCCTTTTCTTGCTCTGCCTCTCACTAAAATGTTCAATCTCTCCCTCTCCTCTGGCACATTTCCTCTACCCTTCAAACATGCAACTGTGACCCGGATTCTGAAAAAGCCCAACCTTGACCCTAATTCCCCCCCCAACTACAGCCCTATATCGCTACTGCCGCTTCTCTCCAAGATCCCTGAGCGAGTTGTGTATTCGAGAATAACAGACTTCCTCGAATCCAACTCTCTGCTTCATTGTGGATTCCGTGCTTGTCACTCGGTTGAAACAGCTGTGACCAAAGTATATAATGATCTTATCACTGCTAAATCCCATGGCCACTACTCTATCCTAATTCTCCTCAATCTTTGTGCTGCTTTTGACACTGGTGATCATCAACAGCTTCTTCTCATCCTCTGTAATCTCAGTCTACGAGATAACGCTCTCTCCTGGTGCTCTTCCTACCTCTTCCAGCTCTCATTCAGTGTGTCTTTCTCTGGCTCTGCCTCTTCTCCCCAATACCTCTCTGTTGGTGTACCCCAAGTGTCTGTCTTTGGACCCCTGTTGTTCTCAATCTATACTGCCTCCCTTGGTGAACTCATCAGCTCCTTCATCTTTCAGTATCATTTCTATGCAGATGACACGCAAATTTATCTGTTCTCCCCTGATTTCTCACCATCCCTCTTGACTCGTGTCTCTGACTGCCTCTCTACTATTTCCAACTGTATGGCTGCTCGTTTCCTTAAACTGAACCTGTCCAAAACAGAACTTCAGCTAATACTCAGTATAAAAAAACCTTACATTTATTTCCGTTTGTTAAAATTGCATCTTACTAAATGTACTTCACAATGAGAATTCCATGTAAAAAATGCATAAATGAAAAAAAAATAGATGACTAAACAAGTTGCGATGTATTATACTTCATAAAGCCAGAGCAATTACTAACTAGTGCATGTTTACAAGGGATCATGCAGAATATACAACATGTGTATCTGAAATGAAAATCTCAAGGCTATACATCTCTAAAGCAACAAAATATGTTAGTTGGACATGTGTATAGGGAAAACTGATTCTAAAACCTTTTTTTCCACTAGTTCACTCATTTAATCAAACCATTTCAGCTGTATTGCAATTTGTATTCCCTATTCATCAGTCCCAACTGATTATGTGCTTCACATCTGCTTCTCAATTTTCAGAAATCCAGTAGCAGTTCTCCATATCTGAGACTGAAAATGCTTTGGGAGATCATGCAATCAACAAACTTAAAAAAAAAAAAAAAAACAACAACATATTTTTAATACAATTAATCACAGCCTTTCTAGGACTAAAGATATACTCTAAGTTCCATAACTACTACAGCCTATTATAGTGTTTTATGTAAAGTGTATTATATGCACGATGAGGTTTTTTGTGCTGTCACCTTGTTCTCCGTCAAACCTGTTTTGAGTAGTTTGGCAAAAAGTTTGTCTTTTCTAGGAACCCGAGCTCCAGCCCTTTGTCCGCCGTTAGGATAAAGCAGATGTTTCCGTTCTGCAATATCTGTCCAAGCCATCTTACAATGAAAAGTAATGGTAGGTTGTTGGTGCTGGGGACAGCATAGCCGAGTGTTGTTAGCCATTATTGCAACCCCGGGTTATTTATTATACATTTATAATTTAGGACAGGGGTGCCCAAAAGGTAGATCTCAAGATGTTTTAAAACTACAGTTTTCATGATGCTTTGTCATTCTAAATCTAAGGCATTCCGAAAGCATGCAAGACATCATGGGAGTTGTAGTTCTAGAACATCTGGTGGTCTATCTTTTGGCCACCCCTAATTTAGGAGTTATGGTACCTAGAGTAATATTTGTTTTTTAAATAAAAAACATAGTGTGTAACTCATTTGTTGAATACTGTCATCAGGTTAACAACTCCATATAAATAAATATACACTTTACAAAAGTAACTTGCTGGATCCTTGTTTGTGTCATTTTATTATTTATAAAAGAGCAAAGATTTATAAAGTATCTAGATTTTTCTGTTCGGTGTCATCAGTATGGAACATTAAGAGGTACATGCACTAAAGCAGATAAATCATAGAAAAACAGGAACAAAACCACAATATAGCGAAGTACTCTTGTCTGAAAGCCCAGTAATGTACAGATTTAATTATCACTCTCAAATGCCTACTAAGAAAGTGGGCATATGATCCACACTGCAGGTGCACTGGAAGTGGCTGCATATATTCCACTGTTAAAAGGCAGATGGTAAAATTCTTAAAATGTAAGACACAGCACTGGAGTTAAACCAATGTATGTGTACATTCTTTTTAAAAACAGAAATAGCAGGTAAGGACATCTTAAAGCACCTTAATTCTTTAAAAGAATCAAGAAACATTACTGAGCATTGCACATAGATAGAAGTAAAAGGAAATGCAAAGAAAAGGGGTCAAGTACTAATAAATGGTCTGAATGCAATTCTGAAAACAGAATGTAAAAAATGGATGTAGAAAACTTGCTTGTGGCAACAGACAGACAGACAGACAGACAGACAGACAGACAGACAGACGTAGATATTAGACATGTGCATGGACATAATTGACATTGTTTTTGTTTAGTCAGTCAATCTAAAAAGTTGTTTCAGTCCAAAATATTTGTTAACACTGAATTTTGGCTGGACTGTTACTTTCTAGACCAAATAATGGACTGTTACTTTCTAGACCAAATAATTGTATTATCCCGTGGCGTGATGGCTAACAATGTTGTGGTTGCTAGTCAGCTGCCATACTAATAAAAAAAAAAGCCTATGGGGACAATATGACCCCTAGATTAGTGTAACAGAGATCAGATCTACTAAAGAGGCACATCTACTAAACATTAACAAGATTGCTGCCCAGTCGCTGGATGGGCCAGTAAAATAACAGGTCGACATATTTTCCCCTTGTCTGGCTAGCTGCTCAGCCCAGCCCAAAATGAATCTGGTCTGGATTGTGAATATACATAGAAAATGATCCCTTTCCCCCTTTTTCTATGGATATGAGTACACATTGGCCATGCTCCACACAATATCAAAGTCTGCATACATTTATGGGGGTACAAAGTATTAGATAGTACATCGAACTCTTGTTTTGCACTCCTTTCAATTTGCTCAAAATGATAACCACATAAAGACTAGTAAAATAATAAATAGAAATCTTCAAAAAGCTGCCTCTGATGTTTTTGTAAAGAAACTGCAAATATGCGCAGGAGCACAGATTCGCAAAGTTCCAACAGAATAATTAAATAATGTGTCTACGTTGACACTTATCAGAGGAACAGTGTGTGGTAAAATTCACAGGCACCGTGCATATAGTATTCGAAGACAAGCTCAGCCTTCTAATCCACAAAATGTCTGACAGTCTTGGTTATTTACTAAAGTTAAAATTCAAAGTGAATTCCTAATTTAAGGCCAGAGTAGCGAAACTGAAAGCATAGCTGATTTAGAGAATTTTTCCAGTTCATCTATTTTACCCAAAACATTGAAATTCACGTTGAATTCTCATTTTTAGTAAGTAACCCAATTAGCTCTTCATCCCCTTCCAACTCTACCCTCTTAGTACTCTGCCTTCTCTCTTCTTCTGTTGTCTTATTTGTATGTACCCTCTTTAGCAGTTTACTGGAAAGTTCTGTTCAAGTAGAATTAAGATCAATAAAGATTTAGATTGTCGCAAAGTTGAAGATTTTAGTGGGATCTTCAGTGAGAAGAGTATATATGTGTATGCAATTCAATATATATGTATATTTATATGCAATTCAAGACAAAGACACCCATTTATAAATTATGTATACACATATTTGGTGGGTATGCTGTTAATGTGCCCTGGCATTCCCCCAATGTAAGTTAGTAAACCATTCGATAATAGTCTGATGAGACTATCAGACCAGCAGAAGCCAGGTAATACGTTTAATGTTTAGAAAGCAGTTTGACTACTGGCTTTGAGGGCATCACTGCAACCGTAACCACTACAATGTGATGTAGTAGTTATGGTGCTTGGTGAGTTCCTTTCAAATGTTTCTTTGTAAAATTGGACATATTTGTTAGCCATTTCAGAGGGCATATTTTACTCTCTTTGCCAATGATCTGTCATTATTAATTTGACAATCTGTTTCTTTCTAGAAGTAGGAAAATTGCCCACTGTTCATAATGTTTAGCCGTACTACAAAACATCTGAAAAGTGTGCTTTTTAAATATATATATATATATATATATATATATATATATATATATATAGTCATGTTGGGAAAAAACTACTGGTAGAAATGCATTTTGTTTCCCTGCAGTTCGTTTGACATCCGAAAAGGTGAGTGAAATTTAACCACTGATCTGTTTCCATGGAAAGAAAAGGAAAGGGTTGTAAAGGGATCAAACTGTTCAGGAACGTTAAGGTAGTTTTGGCAGAGGAAACAAAAAACAGCATTCAGAAAAATCAGGAGATTATATGAACAAAGGAGACAGACAAAAGGCTTTATCTCCACAACCAATGAATTCATTACATTTACCGTATTTTATCCATGTTACTGTATTAAAGTAGGATACCCAATTAATGTGGAACTATCACCTTCGAAAAGTAACAGATCCTCATTCCCTCACCCCTTTTAATCCATGTGAGAATTTAGAGTGAGTACAAAGTTAATTTTAAATTTAAGGTCAAAATAGTCGAACTGGAAAAATTACAGTTAGCTGTGCTTTCAGTTTGGCTGCTCTGGCCTTAGATTTGACATTTACTTTGGATTCTCACTATAGTGAATAACCCTGATAGCAGGATGCCATTTAAAAGTGTAACTGTTACAGATCCTTATTCCCTCACCCCATTACCTAGCAAACAGTTTGCAAAAAAACACATCCAGAATCCAAGTATTTTGTCCTGGGAAGTAATGTTTAAATGTATTTGTTGTTTTAGTGCACATAGATAGCGCAGATACATAGCACTTTATTAAATGGGAACAAAAACGAAAGTTTTGTTTAGACAGAAAAATTTATTTAATCAAATAATTTAACAAATAATGATGTAACAGGCAATGAAACAGTGTTGTTAATAAATATATATGTATTGTATAATGCACACACATACAGGGAGTGCAGAATTATTAGGCAAATTAGTATTTTGACCACATCATCCTCTTTATGCATGTTGTCTTACTCCAAGCTGTATAGGCTCGAAAGCCTACTACCAATTAAGCATATTAGGTGATGTGCATCTCTGTAATGAGAAGGGGTGTGGTCTAATGACATCAACACCCTATATCAGGTGTGCATAATTATTAGGCAACTTCCTTTCCTTTGGCAAAATGGGTCAAAAGAAGGACTTGACAGGCTCAGAAAAGTCAAAAATAGTGAGATATCTTGCAGAGGGATGCAGCACTCTTAAAATTGCAAAGCTTCTGAAGCGTGATCATTGAACAATCAAGCGTTTCATTCAAAATAGTCAACAGGGTCGCAAGAAGCGTGTGGAAAAACCAAGGCGCAAAATAACTGCCCATGAACTGAGAAAAGTCAAACGTGCAGCTGCCAAGATGCCACTTGCCACCAGTTTGGCCATATTTCAGAGCTGCAACATCACTGGAGTGCCCAAAAGCACAAGGTGTGCAATACTCAGAGACATGGCCAAGGTAAGAAAGGCTGAAAGACGACCACCACTGAACAAGACACACAAGCTGAAACGTCAAGACTGGGCCAAAAAATATCTCAAGACTGATTTTTCTAAGGTTTTATGGACTGATGAAATGAGAGTGAGTCTTGATGGGCCAGATGGATGGGCCCGTGGCTGGATTGGTAAAGGGCAGAGAGCTCCAGTCCGACTCAGACGCCAGCAAGGTGGAGGTGGAGTACTGGTTTGGGCTGGTATCATCAAAGATGAGCTTGTGGGGCCTTTTCGGGTTGAGGATGGAGTCAAGCTCAACTCCCAGTCCTACTGACAGTTTCTGGAAGACACCTTCTTCAAGCAGTGGTACAGGAAGAAGTCTGCATCCTTCAAGAAAAACATGATTTTCATGCAGGACAATGCTCCATCACACGCGTCCAAGTACTCCACAGCGTGGCTGGCAAGAAAGGGTATAAAAGAAGAAAATCTAATGACATGGCCTCCTTGTTCACCTGATCTGAACCCCATTGAGAACCTGTGGTCAGGGGCGGCTCTAGACTTTATGAGGCCTTAGGCGAAACGCAAACATGAGGCCCCACTAACAAAAAAGTGTCACATATACACATTGATGCACTGTCTACCTGTGTATGTGCCTGAGAGTGTGTCTGACAGAGAGTATCCTTGTGTGTGCGAATGTATGTCTCTGTGAGCATGTTTGCGTTTTTGTCTGAGACAATGTGTATGGGGTAGCTGATGGTGAGAGAGAGCGGGGGGTTGATGGTAATGTGAGAGGGAGCGGGGGGTTGATGGTAATGTGAGAGGGAGCGGGGGGTGATATGAGAGTGAGGGGGTAATGTGAGAGTGAGGGGGTAATGTGAGAGTGAGGGGGGTTAATGTGAGAGTGAGGGGGGTTAATGTGAGAGTGAGGGGGGTTAATGTGAGAGTGAGGGGGGTTAATGTGAGAGTGAGGGGGGTTAATGTGAGAGTGAGAGGGGGTAATGTGAGAGTGAGGGGGTAATGTGAGAGTGAGGGGGGTAATGTGAGAGTGAGAGGGGGTAATGTGAGAGTGAGAGGGGGATAATGTGAGAGTGAGAGGGGGATAATGTGAGAGTGGGAGGGCTAATGTGAGAGTGGGGGGGGCTAATGTGAGAGTGTGGGGGGGCTAATGTGAGAGTGTGGGGGGGCTAATGTGAGAGTGGGGGGGGCTAATGTGAGAGTGAGAGGGGGTAATGTGAGAGTGAGAGGGGGTAATGTGAGAGTGAGAGGGGGGTGATGTGAGAAGGAGGGGTTGATGGTGAGTGGGGGAGGCTGAGGGTGGTGGGGGTAATGCTGAGGATGGTGAGGGGTGATGCTGAGGGTGCTGGGGGTGAGGCTGAGGGGGGTGATGCTGAGGGTGAGTGAGTGGGGTGATGCTGAGGGTGGTGGGGGGAGTGATGCTGAGGGTGGTGATGTTGAGGGTGGTGGTGGGTGGTGAAGCTGAGGGTGGTGAGGGGTGATGCTGAGGGTGGTGGGAGGTGAGGCTGAGGGTGGTGGGGGGTTATGGGGGATGATGAGGCTGGGGGTGGTGGGGGTGAGGCTGAGGGTGAAGGGGTAATGGTGAGGGTGGTGGGGGTGAGGCTGAGGGTGGGGAGGGGTGATGGTGAGGGTGGTGGGGGTGAAGCTGAGGTTGGTGGGGGTGATGGTGACGGTGGTGGGGGGTGATGGTGACGGTGGTGGTGGGTGTAGATGAGGGTGGTGGGGGTGAGGCTGAGGGTGGTGGGGGGTGATGGTGGGGAGGGGTGATGGTGAGGGTGGTGAAGGGTGATGGTGGTGGGGGGTGAAACGGAGCTCCGTGTACTCCGACCGAGTACCCTCCGTTGATGGATGCTCCTAGCGCTCTCAGAGGACTCCAAGCACTGCAGACGACACCACAACCACCGCACGCTCCACAACCGCCGTAGCTTAACTGGAGCCGCGCCGTCTTCCTTCCACCCTGGAATGAACCTCCAGCATTCAGGACCGTGTGGGGAAGACCTCTCCTCCAGGAGAGCGTATCCGGAACAAGCTCTTAAAAGAGCTAAGTGATTAAGCTCAGGGGAATATGCAGAGCATAGCAATCCCCAGTGTGATATAGCAATTCCCTCCAATAACGAGACAAGGCTACGTTTTGAAGGGTCAAGAAGAACTGAGAACTGGAACACCCAGCCTGCTTTTTATTACAAAAAGGTACACACAGGACACTCCCAGGGGGAGGTTGAAATTAACCAATCACATACATGGTACCACCCCCACGTCTCCTCCCCTCAGATAAACACATAACATAATTATAGCATACAGTAAAAATACAGTTTTCACACATACACTGTAGCTTTAAAACTATACATTCAATCTCCATAAAAATTCCATTTTCAGACTCAGCATACATCAAACATAAACACTTCCAAAAATCAGCCAAATCCCCCCAGTGGATCAAAAGTTAGCTGGAGGTCCCTTTATGACCGACCGCAAGCACAATTTCCTGCCCAAAACAGTTCCATAGATTTGGGCTGTGCGGCCGGTCAATTTCATGCGAAAAAACGACATTTCGAACGGGACTTAGTCTCTGGAGCTGAAAAACGAAGTGTAGGAGAAGGTAAGGGTCAGCGGTGTTCGGTAAAATGTGTAGCCGATTTCAGTTCCACAGAATCTTTAGCATACACTGCTGACTGCGTTCGACTGAACAAAGATGGCCGCCGCCACGTGCAATTAACCTGCAGTAACCTCACAGCCTGGGAGGTAAATTGCCTGCACACTTTAACTTCTGGGTGGTCCGCCTGTGTGGTACTTGGTTCAGTAAGCCCTATTTACTGAACCAAGTGGGAGAGATCCAGGGGCAAGTTATTTTACAGGTCTGGGGACATAGTCTTAAAGGGGTATTGTTCAGCAAAGTCACAATATGTCCCCAGACGGTTCTTAAAGGGCCATACACACCCAATAAAAGTTCATCAGTTTTCAGGGGCACAATCTTCCAGGGGCCATAGTCATGAGGAAGGAGGCTGGCAAACAGGCTTCTCCACAATCCAGGGAAGCAGGGCAATTTCTCATTTAAAGGGCCAGTTACAAATAGCAATTTGTAACAGGGGGTGATGGTGGTGGGGGGTGAGGCTGAGGGTGGTGGGGGGGTGATGGTGACGGTGGTGGGGGGTGAAGCTGATGGTGGTGGTGGGTGTAGCTGAGAGTGGGGAGGGGTGATGGTGAGGGTGGTGGGGGGTGATGGTGGTGGGTGGTGAGGCTGAGGGTGGTGATGGTGGGTGATGGTGGTGGGGGGTGAGGGTGGGGAGGGGTAATGGTGGTGGGGGTGAGGCTGAGGGTGATGGGGTGGGGGGGTGAAGCTGAGGGTGGTGGGGGGTGATGGTGGTGGTGGGGGGTGAGGCTGAGGGTGGTGGGGGTGATGGTGACGGTGGTGGGGGGTGAAGCTGATGGTGGTGGTGGGTGTAGCTGAGAGTGGGGAGGGGTGATGGTGAGGGTGGTGGGGGGTGATGGTGGTGGGTGGTGAGGCTGAGGGTGGTGATGGTGGGTGATGGTGGTGGGGGGTGAGGGTGGGGAGGGGTAATGGTGGTGGGGGTGAGGCTGAGGGTGATGGGGTGGGGGGGTGAAGCTGAGGGTGGTGGGGGGTGATGGTGGTGGTGGGGGGTGAGGCTGAGGGTGGTGGGGGTGATGGTGAGGCTGAGGGTGGTGGGGGTGATGGTGGTGGGGGGTGAAGCTGAGGGTGGTGGGGGTGAGGCTGAGGGTGGTGGGGGTGATGGTGGTGGGTGAAGCTGAGGGTGATGGTGGTCGGGGTGAGGCTGAGGGTGGTGAGGGGTGATGGGGAGGGAGAGCCTACCTTTCCCTGGTGGTCCAGTGGGCTCCCTGGTAGTCCGGTGGCCACTGCTCCCTGTCTGCAGCTCCGCAGAGCTGCAGACCGTGTAATCTCACGAGATTTCAGAGCGTTGCCGTGGTAACCCACGGCAACGCTCTGATTGGCCAATTCTCGCGAGTCACATGGTCTGCAGCTCTGCACACTGCGGAGCTGCAGACCAGTGTCTGCGGTGGCTGGCCGGGCAGCCAGGAGGGGCCTCGCACCCGGCGGCATACCGGGCAAGCCGCCGGGCCCCCTCCTGGTGTCAGGTCCTCGGTCACTGACCGAGGACCTGACACACTCTGCCAACAGGCGGTTTAGGCGGCCGTGAGGCCCCATCCAGCGCGAGGCCTTAGGCGGCCGCCTAAACCGCCTAATTAGAGAGCCGCCTCTGCCTGTGGTCCATCATCAAATGTGAGATTTACAAGGAGGGAAAACAGTACACCTCTCTGAACAGTGTCTGGGAGGCTGTGGTTGCTGCTGCACGCAATGTTGATGGTGAACAGATCAAAACACTGACAGAATCCATGGATGGCAGGCTTTTGAGTGTCCTTGCAAAGAAAGGTGGCTATATTGGTCACTGATTTGTTTTTGTTTTGTTTTTGAATGTCAGAAATGTATATTTGTGAATGTTGAGATGTTATATTGGTTTCACTGGTAAAAATAAATAATTGAAATGAGTATATATTTGTTTTTTGTTAAGTTGCCTAATAATTATGCACAGTAATAGTCACCTGCACACACAGATATCCCCCTAAAATAGCTAAAACTAAAAACAAACTAAAAACTACTTCCAAAATTATTCAGCTTTGATATTAATGCGTTTTTTGGGTTCATTGAGAACATGGTTGTTGTTCAATAATAAAATTAATCCTCAAAAATACAACTTGCCTAATAATTCTGCACTCCCTGTATATACACTGATACGTATATACACCCTCTGATACATGCAAACCTATACACACATTCATGCACACACACATATACACAGATATTCCAAAAACACGTACAGATTCAGAAAGACAAACATACAGATACTCACTGCTGCCACACATAAACACACACATATATAAACACTCACAGAGACAAGGACATATACTGTCAGACACATACATGGTGACACACACACACTGACACACATACACTGTCAGTAACACTCTCTATCATGCACACACATATACATGCAGACAGACACACATTGTAAGAAGCATATATATTTACCCTGGTGGTGTAGTGGTGATAGTGTACTGTAACTCCTGACATTGGCCATCGTGCTGCTTCTCTGCTCAATATGCCCTCAGGTATTCCCTCCAAGATGCCAAAGGCATGGCACCATGGGGGTTCAGAAAAGCATGATAGTCTCTGGCTGGGGACATATCTCTGAGGCACAGTAATTGGGGAAAAAAAAGTTAAAGGATAGGGGGAGGGACAAAGAAAATGCCAAAGGGGAAAAACGTGAATGGAGAAAAAGTATTGGGGATAAATAGCAATATAACAATTATGGGGAAAAAGAATTGTAAGGAAGCAGATGTGAGAGAGAAAGGAAAGCAGGGCATGGGAAATGTATGTCTATGCAAGGGTGGTAAAAGGTTTGCAGAAGAGTAGAATAATGGGGTGAAAACTATATATTGGGTCCCCAAACGATTTCATTCTCTCATTGCTCTACACATCATGATGAAAGGGAATTTAGTGGTTATTTAAAAATTACACATTTTTAAATTCAGTTCTCTGTAACCATGTCAGAGGTTTGAAATAAATGAAATGTTAAAGACCATTCAGATGTTTATGTGATTGCAAAAGTCATCTCACTGGTGGCAGTCGTTCTAATTTAAAGATCCTAACATGTGCTCTCACTTAGTGTCATTTATCAACTGAATGAACTTATTTGGATGAATTGATTATGTCATAAAACTACATGTGTACATGTATACACATTTCTATTACTTGAATGCCACACGCAAGGAGTATTCAAGTTCTATTTTTAGCTGTTTGCTGTATCTAAAAATAAATGTTTTTTTCCGGTCTTAGATTGTGAATGCATGTGTGTAAAACCCAAAAAGCTCTTTCCATTACGTAAATGTTCTTTAGCATTGCTTTTTTTTTTTTAAAAGGTGCTTTAAATTCATCATGGGAAGCTGAATTGAGTTGTATATCTACAAATCAGTGTCAGATTGCTTTGCAGTTCTTACTCTTTTTTTTCCAGTGAATTTTCAAGTTTTTTTGGGTGAATTCCCAGAACTTAAGAAGACGCATTCCATATGTGTTAACATGCCTAGTCAAAATATAGAATTCAACTGACCAAACTCACATATAACTTTGTAATCAGAGTTGTACAATTATTGATAACATCCAGTTGATCCAACATCTGTCAAGATATTCTAAAATATCTGACTCTGTATATACCGTAGATGCTAGTGAATACCCCTCAAAAAACTTAAATAAGCTTTGACATATATGAGTGAGTGTCAAGCTTTCGGCTATTTTGGGTCTCATCAGATTTTTTGAAAGACCTAAAAAGAACTAAATGTTGTCAGATCACCTGTGGTGTTGGCCAAATGTTAAGCCACTTAATATTTACAAGTATCATGTCTTATTATTTACTATAAGAGGCCATGTTGGTACCTGCTGGATTATGCATATCTGCAGAACAGTAAGGAGTCTGACTTTCTCTATATATTCTACACTTTTTGTTTCAATATAAATTCTGAACTTTTAAAAATACAAATATATTAAAACGTACACTAATCAACTCAAATGCCAAGATAGTCTTCCTATTTCTTGTACCTTTTTAGAAATATTTTTCTCTTAGCATTGGAGTTCCCTCTAATCAATTGTTTTCATAGTTACCATCATTTTGCCTTGATATCTCATTGGTGTTTATTTAGCACATGTATCCATTGCAAGTAAACATAAATGAGCAGAGTTATAAGCTATTACATAACTAATGAATATATACTGAAGAAAATGTGCGTTTGCTGCATGAGCAGTGATTCAAATACAGTAAAGTAAAGAATCAAGTGAACAACCGTATCGTTTTATAAAAGGGCAGATTAATTTTGAATGTTGGTAGTAGTTCACTACTACTTAGTACATTGACCTCAATGAAAAAATAAAATTTACTTAACCCCTTAAGGACCGCTGACGGTTCAGGACCGTCAGCGGTAAAACGTGCGTTTGGACCGCTGACGGTCCTGAACCGTCATAACGGTCTTGGGCAACTTATCTGATCGCCGTCAGTCCCACGGCGGCGATCAGCTCTCCTCCCGATCCAGGGGGGTTGCCTGTCTGCCCGGGCAGTCCCCCCTCGGCAGATCAGGACCCCACGGCCATGTGATCACTCGATCACATGACCGCAATAGGTGTCTGTGTATCTGCCTGTCTGTGCTGACAGGCAGTCTCCCTGCAAGTGGAAAATCAAAAATAAAGTTTTAAAAAAAACCAATCAGTGTAAAAAAAAAAATATAATATGTATATATATATATGATATATATACATGTATTATATCTATATATACCTATATATAATATATGTATATATATCATATATATAATGTCATACTAAGTGTATTTTTATATTTATATATACGTATATTAATCTAAAAATACACTTATATTTAAATTACACACGAATATATACAATATATATAATAACTATATATATGGTATATATATTATTATAAAATACAAATAATATGTTAATAAAAATAAATAACAAAAAATAAAAATAATTTTTAATAATTAAAAAAAAATTATATATATATATGCAATTTTATTTTAACAGTATTTTGATATTGATATATATATTTATATCAAAATACACTTAGAATGTAATGATATATATATCTATGTATAAATAAATAAATAAAAATAATACGAAATATACATATGTCCACATACATAATTACATAAATAATTTCATAAATATACACGTAGACGTCAAATATATAAATATGTATATATATTAAAATTATACGTGCATATTTATGTAATATTTTTACCTAATTAAGTCATTTTAATGATTGCAATTCGAGGGACCTGCCTGCCAACCCAGGCCGAAAGTCCAGATAATTTAATTTGCTAGCACTGTGTTTAACCCTGTAACTTTCTATGACAGCCTAAATCCTGTACATGGAGGTACTGTTTTACTCGGGAGACTTCGCTGAACACAAATATTAGTGTTTCAAAACAGTAAAACATATCACAGCGATGATATTGTCAGTGAAAGTTACATTTTTTTGAATTTTTCACACAGAAACAGCTCTTTCACTGAGGATATTATTGCTGTGATATATTTTACTGTACTGATACACTAATATTTGTGTTCAGCGAAGTCTCCTGAGTATAACAGTACCCCACATGTAGAGGTTTTATAGTGTTTGTGAAAGTTACAGGGTCAAATATAAGGCTTGATTTTACTTTTTTTTTTTTTATTGAAATTTGTCAGATTGGTTAGGTTGCCTTTGAGAGCGTATGGTAGCCAAGGAATGAGAATTAGCCCCATGATGGCATACCATTTGCAAAAGAAGACAACCCAAGGTATTGCAAATGGGGTATGTTCAGCCTTTTTTAGTAGCCACCTAGTCACAAACACTGGCCAAAGTTAGCGTTTTTTGCATTTTTAACACACAAACAAATATAAATGCTAACTTTGGCCAGTGTTTGTGACTAGGTGGCTACTAAAAAGACTGGACATACCCCATTTTGAATACCCTGGCTTGTCTACTTTAAAAAAATATGTACATGTTAGGTTTGATTCGGGCATTTATGACAGATAACGGTGTTACAATGTCACTATTAAAACATTTAAAATATATATATATTGAAACAGCAATTTCCTACTTGTATTTATAGGCCTATAACTTGCAAAAAAAAGCAATAAAGCATGTAAACACTGGGTGTTTTTAAACTCGGGACAAAATTTTGAATCTATTTAGCAGTTTTTTTCATTAGCTTTTGTAGATAAGTAAAATATTTTTCAAGTAAAAGTCCAAAAACATGTTTTTTTTTTAAATTTTTCACGATATTTTCTTATTTTTTTTTAATACAATATATGACATAATACAAATAATGGTATGTAAAGAAAGCCCTTCTCGTCGTGAAAAAAACAATATATAACTTGTATGGGAACCGTAAATGAGAGAGCGGAAAATTACAGCTAAACACAAACACAACAAAAGTGTTAAAACTGCTCTGGTCCTTAACGTACAAACATCGCAAAAACAGGCCGGTCCTTAAGGGGTTAATACAGTCTTGTGACTCAGTGATATTGAAATAAAATTATCTGTAAAAGGATGCACATGTTTTTTAATTAATGACTGTGGGTTTAATATCTTCTAGCCAAGTGGTAACATGTTCGTTTGCTGGCTGTAAATTGATCAAAGGTGAACTTTCTTATACTGCAAGCTTAAACATGTTATATGGTACCTTTACTGAGCAGAGGTGTTAACTGAATTTCACTACATAATCTATTTTAATAATACACATTAAAAACAAGAAAAGCAGCCCTTAAAGGGACACTCCAGGCACCCAGACCACTTCTGCTCATTGGAGTGGTCTGGGTGCCAACTCCCACTACTCCTAACCCTTTTTATAAACTGCAATAATTACCTTGCAGGGTTAACTCCACCTCTAGTGGCTGTCTACTAGACAGCCACTAGAGGTCACTTCCTGGATTATAGCAAGGATTTTCCTTGCTAGAGCGTCGCTGGATGTCCTCACGTTGTGTGAGGACCTCCAGCATTGCTAATTTCCCCATAGGAAAGCATTGGAATCAAAGGGAGGAGCTGCGCGGAGAAGGTAAGTGACTGAAGGGGTTTTCACCCCTTCAGTAACTGGGGATTGGGGGGTGGGAGAGGGAACCTCCAGTGCCAGGAAAACTGATTGTTTTCCTGGCACTGGAGTTTCCCTTTAACGTGACTCTGGCAGACCCTTTGTGTAAGTACCCATCCGGCACTTACTTTTGTTTTTCTTCCTGCCCTCTTGGTGGTGGTCATATTTGTCACTGCCTTTATCTTCCTGTTTATGTGCAAAAAAAAGTGTCACGAACTTCAAAGCATAGGTTTGTTGCTCGTCAAGATGGTCATATAAAGTTAAAGTCCAGTGCACTGTGATATTTTGGCTGAATGACAAGTCATGTGTACCATGTTGAGCTTTCCTCTATGGCCAAAAGCAAGGTGTTCGAGACAATATCCCTGTAAGTCACGCATTGCCATTGTGTCAGGATCCTATCCTGACAAGCAAGACTTTTTTTCCGTTGATACTGTTTCTTTAACCCCTTAAGGACACATGACATGTGTGACATGTCATGATTCCCTTTTATTCCAGAAGTTTGGTCCTTAAGGGGTTAAAAAACCTGCACGGATTATGTTTTACCACTAGCGGCCTCCCTTGCCTCTAGTCCTGGAAACTCACCTTATCATCCTCACCCTAACCTAATTAGGTTCCTACAAAAAGTAACACCCAACTTACCTCATCGCCTTTGCATTGAAGTTGTTGATTTGCCTGAAATACTTCAGATCCTGGCTCCTGTGAACTTATCTTATTTGCTTCAAAACTACTTACTTGCCCTGCTCAATACCAGCTGAACTACGTACTTCCAACCCTGCTTAATACCAGCTGAACTACTTACTTCCAGCCTTGCTTAATACCAGCCTGAACTACATACTTCCAACCCTGCTTAATACCAGCTGAACTACTTACTTCCAACCCTGCTCAATACCAGCTGAACTACTTACTTCCAGCCTTGCTCAATACCAGCTGACCTACGTACTTCCAACCCTGCTTAATACCAGCTGAACTACTTACTTCCAACCCTGCTTAATACCAACTGAACTACTTACTTCCAACCCTGCTCAATACCAGCTGAACTACGTACTTCCAACCCTGCTCAATACCAGCCTGAACTACTTACTTCCAACCCTGCTCAATACCAGCTGAACTACTTACTTCCAACCCTGCTTAATACCAGCTGACCTACGTACTTCAAACCCTGCTTAATACCAGCCTGAACTACTTACTTCCAACCCTGCTTAATACCAGCTGACCTACGTACTTCGAACCCTGCTCAATACCAGCTGAACTATTTACTTCCAACCCTGCTTAATACCAGCTGAACTACTTACTTCCAGCCTTGCTCAATACCAGCTGACCTACGTACTTCCAACCCTGCTTAATACCAGCCTGAACTACTTACTTCCAACCCTGCTCAATACCAGTTGAACTACTTACTTCCAACCCTGCTCAATACCAGCTGAACTACTTACTTCCAACCCTGCTTAATACCAGCTGAACTACTTACTTCCAACCCTGCTCAATACCAGCTGAACTACTTACTTCCAGCCTTGCTCAATACCAGCTGACCTACGTACTTCCAACCCTGCTTAATACCAGCTGAACTACTTACTTCCAACCCTGCTTAATACCAGCTGAACTACTTACTTCCAACCCTGCTCAATACCAGCTGAACTACGTACTTCCAACCCTGCTCAATACCAGCTGAACTACTTACTTCCAACCCTGCTCAATACCAGCTGAACTACTTACTTCCAACCCTGCTTAATACCAGCTGACCTACGTACTTCAAACCCTGTTTAATACCAGCCTGAACTACTTACTTCCAACCCTACTCAATACCAGCTGAACTACTTACTTCCAACCCTGCTTAAAACCAGCCTGAACTACATACTTCCAACCCTGCTTAATACCAGCTGAACTACTTACTTCCAACCCTGCTCAATACCAGCTGAACTACTTACGTCCAACCCTGCTCAATACCAGCCCGAACTACTTACTTCCAACCCTGCTTAATACCAGCCTGAACTACTTACTTACAACCCTGCTTAATACCAGCTGAACTACTTACTTCCAACCCTGCTTAATACCAGCTGAACTACTTACTTCCAACCCTGCTCAATACCAGCTGAACTACTTACTTCCAACCCTGCTTAATACCAGCTGAACTACTTACTTCCAACCCTGCTCAATACCAGCTGAACTACTTACTTCCAAACCTGCTCAATACCAGCCTGAACTACTTACTTCCAACCCTGCTTAATACCAGCTGAACTACTTACTTCAATCCCTGCTCAATACCAGCCTGAACTACTTACTTCCAACCCTGCTTAATACCAGCTGAACTACTTACTTCCAACCCTACTCAATACCAGCTGAACTACTTACTTCCAACCCTGCTCAATACCAGCTGAACTACTTACTTCCAACCCTGCTCAATACCAGCTGAACTACTTACTTCCAAACCTGCTTAATACCAGCCTGAACTACTTACTTCCAACCCTGCTTAATACCAGCTGAACTACTTACTTCCAACCCTGCTCAATACCAGCTGAACTACTTACTTCCAGCCCTGCTCAATACCAGCCTGAACTACTTACTTCCAGCCCTGCTTAATACCAGCCTGAACTACTTACTTCCAACCCTGCTTAATACCAGCCTGAACTACGTACTTCCAACCCTGCTTAATATCAGTTGAACTACTTACTTCCAACCCTGCTTAATACCAGCCTGAACTACGTACTTCCAACCCTGCTTAATACCAGCTGAACTACTTACTTCAATCCCTGCTCAATACCAGCCTGAACTACTTACTTCCAACCCTGCTTAATACCAGCTGAACTACTTACTTCCAACCCTGCTCAATACCAGCTGAACTACTTACTTCCAAACCTGCTTAATACCAGCCTGAACTACTTACTTCCAACCCTGCTTAATACCAGCTGAACTACTTACTTCCAACCCTGCTCAATACCAGCTGAACTACATACTTCCAGCCCTGCTCAATACCAGCCTGAACTACTTACTTCCAGCCCTGCTTAATACCAGCCTGAACTACTTACTTCCAACCCTGCTTAATACCAGCCTGAACTACGTACTTCCAACCCTGCTTAATATCAGCTGAACTACGTACTTCCAACCCTGCTTAATACCAGCCTGAACTACGTACTTCCAACCCTGCTTAATACCAGCTGAACTACATACTTCCAAACCTGCTCAATACCAGCTGAACTACCTACTTCCAACCCTGCTCAATACCAGCCTGACCTACTCTGCATTCCTGCTTGACTTCCAATCTGCAAAATACCAACCTGAACTTCACATCTATCCAGCTTTATCCAAACATCCTTATTTTTTTTTTTAATTCTTTATTTTTATTGTGCAGGTAGGTACATGTCAATTTCCAACGCCACAACAGCGTACTTACATATATCTATACAAGCTTAACAGTGGCAAGAGTATGTGCACATTAAAAAAAAAAAACATATAAAAAAGATCAATATAACAGGCTTAACAATGGTAAAATGTTACTGCAATGTAGGTTTGCATGTGTGTGGATTAAGTTGCTTTGCTGTATGCTACTGCAGTGTTTGAAGTGCTGGGACAAGCAAGTCTGCTTAAGAAACTAGGCTGGTGCTTCAGTCATAAGGAACAGCAGATCTGAAGGGTTGTAGTTAAGTATATTAAGTAAATAAGCGGGTGGTCTGGCTATATTGGATGGTTAGTTCAGTTAGCCCATTTGATCATAACTGCATTATACATATCAACACAAGACTCCTAGCTTCGGCATCATTAGAGTCATTTTGGAAATTTAAAGGAGAGGTCTAAAGAAAAATTACAACCCAAGGAGAATCACTTAACTCGCTTAGAGCTTTGTCAATATGCATGTAGATGTCAGAGCAATGGCGACCTGGTGAGAGACAGGTTTAATAGCGGTCACTGTATGACATGCTTGTCTGGCATTACCTCGTCTAATGGAGAGTGGGTGCTTAGTACAGAGTAGCCAGGCTAAATATCATGCGCTGCCTCTCTATACGTGAGACATGTAAAGAACTATTATAAACAAACTAACCAAAAATAAAAATGTAACACGCCTATAACATGAGCCGTAAGACTTCTGGAGTTATAGTTATAGACACGCCTATACATGTTAGTCCAGCGACACACTGCTGTATATAATTCAACATTTATCATAGCAACAGACGCGATATATAAGACAGAGTATTAAGGAAAAAATAAAAAATTATGATCTGTTATGGTGGCAGGCTTGATATGCCAGCACAGCTAGGCAGTCATTTGACCTTTATCCCGGCTGGGCTATAGGCTTACATGTGCAGATAGTTCGTGCCGTGTTGCCAGTGTTCCGTCGGGCGACAGGTGCAGTGTAGTCGGGTACAGTCCTGAAATTTGCCAGGATTGTCCAACAAACTGAGCCATGAACCATGGGACACTGGCTGAGTCAGCTGTGCTGGGCTATCTCTTGGGCATGTGTTGTGTCGTATGAGTCCTTGTTGGGACCAGCTATGGAGGCGTATTTTTGTATGTGTGGTATGAAGTCCGTGAGTCCCCCAGTGTGGGTGTTCGTGTAGTCCCCGGTGTGCGGGGATGAGTCTTGTTTTGGATGGAGCGGCCTAGGCCGGTGCATTTCCTATCTTGGAGATACCTGCCTGTCACACTGGATGTGTTGCTAGTTGTGTCATCTATGTTCGTGTGTGGAAGTGAGACAGGTGCAGGTGTGGTCAGTCGTGCGTCCGGTCGTGAGAGCTTGTGTCACCGGTAATGGGAGCATTGAGTGTATCCAGAGTGTCTCAGGTGTGTGAAGTCCGCTCCTGGGAGACCTATACGGACTTTTGTGGACTAGTAAAAAGTCAATTGTGATCAACCAAAAATAAATGGGGAGGAGGAACTTGGGTGGTAATCATACGTGAGTTCGCAAGGGTCCATCTTGGGCAGAGGGCCATATCCAGGAGAGTGTATTATCAGCAGTCTCTGGGGTATTGGTGAGGAACCTCCCTGTCGCAATTCCCCTCAGGGTGTCTTTCGTTGGTGCGGTGGTCTGGTGGGTGCCCCTGGGATGAAGTCCGCAACCGCAGCTGGGTCCAGTTGGGCGAGGCTTGGGCTTTTCCGTGGGGGCGACAGTAGCCCTGCCGTGCACAGTTGTGAGTCCATTTCAGGGTAGCTCAGAGCTCGGTAAGTGGTATCCTGATACGTGAAGGTGACCATGTTCGGCGTCCCCCATTTATACTGGATGTTCTTTTTCCTGAGGTGTTGTAAGAGGGGCTGCATGGTCTTGCGCCAACCCATTGTGCTTTTAGTTATGTCCTGAAAGAGGGACAGCGTGGCTCCCTCGAATATCAGAGGGGTTTTCCCTTGTGCGGCAGCCAACACCTGACACTCACAAATAACGTGGCACAATTGAACTGAATCAATATGTGCAAAAGCGTGTTTGCCTCAAATAGGCTGTTACCCTTGATACAGCAGTCTTCAGAGGACAGTTCAGGGCTTCAGCTGAATTTCTTCCCTGGCTGCCAAAAAGATGGAATGGTTCTTATGCCTCTCACTACTGTAGTCCTTCCTGGGGTGTATAGATGCTCAACACGTTTTGTCTTAGTAAGCAGACTTCATCAGAAGCGTGTGATGCCTTTTACACCGTTGATCCTGCTGCTTTTGACACCGTTGATCCTGCTCTCCTTCTTCAAACTCTTCAATTACTTGGTCTCTGTGACTCTGTCCTCTTGTGGTTTTCTTAAATCTCTCCCAACGCCCATTCAGTGTCTCGTTTTCTAATGATACCTCCTCCCCTCTGTCCTTGGTCCCCTTCTATTTTCTCTTTATACTGTCTCTCTTGCCAAACTTATTACCTCTTTTGGATTTCACTACCACCTGTACGCTGATGACCCCCAGATATATCTCTCCTCCCTGGACCTCTTCCCTGCCATCCTGCAACGTGTTATTGCTTGCCTTTCTTCCATCTCTGACTGGACGTTCTCCCGCTTTCTGAAACTCAATCTCTCTACCACTGAGCTCCTTGTATTTCTTCCTCCAAATACTGATCCTCCTCTTTCGCTCTCCCTTCAAGTTAGTGGTATCCACATAAGTCCATCCTTGCACGCGTGCTGTCTTGGCGTCATACTTGACTCTGGCCTCACCTTTGAGCCTCACATCCAGTATGTTGCCAAATCCTGTAGATTCCATCTTAAAAACATAGCCCACATCTGCCCTTTTCTTATGCAAGATGCTACCAATGATTATTGTAACCCTCTCCTAATTGGTCCTCCCAAAAGCCATATTACCCCTCTACAGTCTGTAATGAATGCTGCCGCCAGACTGATTTTCCTCTCTAGTCGGTCCTTTCACACCTCATTTGTCAATCCTTACATTGGCTTCATGTATCCTATAGGAGTCAATTCAAAAGTGCTAACCCATACCTCTAAAGCCCTGAACAATTCTATCCCCTCTTTTATCTCTTCACAGATCCATAGGTATGCCCCCTCTCAGTCTCTCCACTCTGCCCGTGACCTCCTCTGGTCCGTTGCTCGCACCCGTATGGTCAACTCACGCTTGCAGGACTTCTCGCGGGCGGCTCCCTTCCTATGGAATAGCCTGCCTACCGAAACAAAAAATAGCAGATATGGCTATACAAGCAATATAAGCTAAAGAAGAGGGATAGCACATCAATAGAGAATACAACCTTAAAACAGGACGGGATCTTTGAACAGATCTAGAACATAAATATAATAATATATGGTGAAGTATGAAGATAACAGAATTCCAAAAGAAAAGTTTAGGTGAATATCCAGGAGGTAGAGAACTTACAAAAGGTATAGATGTTCTGCGCTTATCTCCCTTTTAGGGTGTCTGCAGCGAATCAATGTGTGGAATAAACGATAAATTTCCTCCAAAATGTAAGATCCTCAAAATGGGCAGAAAAGAGAGATATACATAGAGTAGTACTGTATAAAAATATCAAAAATTTATTTCACTGATTGCACTTACATTCAGGTAACAATCAGCAAGCATATCTCCACTAACAAGTGGACCAGGATGGCAAGGTGGATCAATGATGCAGATGGTATATCAGCTGATCGTACCATATAAAGTGCTGGAACAAATAGCAAATAAATACAAATACAATAATAAAATAAAGTTAAGTAGTCTTCAATCGTTTAAGAAGTGCCTTAAACCCATCTCTTTAGGAAAGCTTATGGCCTCCCAGAGTAACCTCTACCTTACATACCTGTCTCTTGCTCTCTCCTAAAGGGCAGCACTCTACGCCCTCCTCCAGCTCTGATTCACTCCCACCTTATTTGATTGCTATTTCCTGTCCTAACGTGTCTTATACCCCACCTCCTATAGACTGTAAGCTCGTTTGAGCAGGGTCCTCTTCAACCTATCGTTCCTGTGAGTTTTCTTGTAATTGTCCCATTTATAGTTAAATCCCCCCTCTCATAATATTGTAAAGCGCTACGGAATCTGTTGGCGCTATATAAATGGCGATAATAATAATAAGTATACCTATATTTTACTATATGTACTTGTATGTACCTCTACCCTGTAACTGAGTGCTTCCATCTTGGCCAATCATTATTAGCTTTGCCATTTGAATCTGTCAATCAGCATAGAGAGCATAGTGGAAAAGCAGAACTATGCTTTTGTTTTGCCTCCTCCAATACAATGTGTATCTTGAGTGTGCCAGGAGTGAACTGGGTAATGATTTGCTAATAATTAATAATATTAATAATTAATTTACATTTAAAAGAAACAGAACAACACATGAAAAAGGTTAAAGCAAGTTGTATGTAGTTCTCATTGGTATTAAATAGGTATAATTTCCTGAAAACTATCATTTATTTTAAATGGCACAAAGGTTAGATATTCTGGGATACCATGTGTACAAATGTGCTAACAGCAAATGGTGGAAAATAATGAATATAATTGTTCAATGGACAAACTCATTATAGGCCCATTTAAAATTGAGTTTTTTTCCCCCATTTCTTTCACTCACAAAATTGACCAATCTGCCATTTGAAATAAAAAAAATCTTAAAAAGCATGCCTACTGCAGGGTATCAGAGATTTCAGGGATATCTTGATGTTTGCATTTCTTATTGCATATTGCATTGAATTAGTAGTTGTAGAGAATTGACAAAGACATTACCAATTTTATGCCACAGTAGTTTAAAAGCCTAGAATGTCGGTAATTTACTAAACCGACAATTCAAAGTAATTTTTTTAAAGTTTAAGGCCATAGTAGCCAAACTGAAAGCATAGCTTAGAGACTAATTTTAACTCTGCCATTTTGACCTTTCATTTGAAATTTACTTTGAATTCACCTTCAATTCTCATTTTATCAAATAATCCTGATAATAATAAAATCTTGCCTTTTAGAGCTAAAATGTGCAGTTTCATTGACAATTATTCTCTCCCAGTTCTATTAAAACATCAAAATGGTGGTGCAGAATACAGAAGCATAAGATTTTGATCACCACCAAGTGTTAATATTTGTGCCTCAAACATGGTGGGTTCCAGAAAATGAATGGATTATAATTTCCTGTGGCATTTGTAACTGAACCTGGATGCCTATGAAATTTTGAATATCACAACATGACATAGCTTTCCGCCTAAAGGTTAATTGGTATTTAATTTAATTCTTTTAATTAAAAAATCTCTTTAAAGCAAGATAGATTACAACAGTAACAGGATGCAGCAACAATTCCAAACCTAAATCCGGTCAATGTGTTTCTTAAAGAAATACTAAATGAAAGTTTAATAGTTATATGGCATCCCCAACGAAAAAATGTTCTATAACAACTATATAAAATCACTGACTATATAAAAACAATATTGTAATAAAAGAACATTTTATAGAGGAACATCTGTGCTGTTCAGAACATACAGTTTAGATCTATCTAAAATAAATCCTAGTTAATTTAAAATGATCCTATCTGATCAACCCTCGTCAGTGTGTTATCAGATTCTTTTCATGTCATCCTTTCTTGTCGCACACTATGACCTGGATCAGAGAGGCTTATTCAGCCAGACTGGATACCCATGTGCTAGTTGATATTGTGGACGGTAGCCGAGAAATAGCTGTGCAGGGATTTTGCTATAGCAGCAGTCATGCTGGGACTGCTGGGCTGGCTTATTAAAAGATAAAGGAAAAAAATATTCTGTGGATCTTGAAGAACCAAACTAGAGATAAAAAATATTGATGCATGTATAGACAAATGTTATAAACACTGTGTGACATTTTATTTCCAGAGAATGACCTAGTGCAGGTTTATAGGTAATGGTATAGTTTTTTTTTAAAAGCATGACGTGTGGAATTCCATAACTCAACTTCTCGCAGAAGACCAGACCACTTATTTGAATCTATCAAAAGCATGTTGCGTGATCTGAGAACAAGATTTCATTATTTAGACCTAAATAATTGGAAATAAAATCTCACTTGAAATTAAAGAATTATACAGCTCGACTATTTGGTGTCAGATTTTGTAAGTTAGTTGTCAAGCCTCCACAGCTCACTGCTAGATTTGGTACAACCATAAGCAAATATTTAGCCTGAAAATTAAATGTGTAAAGAAGACCTCACATTCCAACCGGTGAATATTACTATTCCCAGTTTATTGTGCAACATCATTTTTGCATATTTATTTACAATGTTATATCCTTTTTCTTTTCAAGTTCATATATCATAAGCAGTGGATATATCAGAAATACAGTTCCACATTGTACAAACTTACAACTACAGTGCATAAAGTGATTGCCTGTAGAGTATTAACAATGCTCCACAGTGATGGTCGGTGCATATATGTTAATATTTCATGTTGGTGAACAATAAGTTTTGTGTACCTAAAGGGGAAAGGCGGGGGAAGGAGATCTCATGGGGAAGGTGGGAATAGAGTAGAAAGGTAGAGCACAAAGGTAGCTGGCTCCCAAGGTTTTTTTTTTTTTACCAAGAACTGTTTTTTAAAGTTTATAGATTCATTATTAATGTGTGTGTGCATATATTTCACCAGTCATCATGAGGTGTACATTCCAGTTCTCAAGGCTTATGAAACAAGCTCTTAGATTGTCTGCATCATTTCGAGAGCAGGTTGTCCCTAGGCTTACAGCTTTCGTGATCCTCATTATGAGCACAGCTGTTGGACTATCATCTGTTGGCTTGCTTTTTATGTTTGAACTATTCGTAGGTATGCAACCCATTTGTTCCCTGTGGATTTAAACATTTTTGGGGTCTGCCAGTCTGCCTACCCATTATTTCTGTAATTTTTAGTTATATGAATCATATTATCTACATTTACCCAATAGAGTGACAGCTTATGACATGACCACCATATATGTAGCATAGTGCCAGTATGGTTGAGGCACCTCCAGCAGCATTGCAAGGTTCCCATGCGTTACGCAGCTGGTACTGTATACCATCTGTTCAATAGTTTCCTTGTAAGTCCTCTATGAGATGCACACATTGTGAGCTATATATGGGCCATGAATATTTCCCTTCATGACTGTTCTGTTACTTTCCAAGTTAATCCCTTTTCCCAAGCATGTATGAACGAAAGAATGTTTTAGAATTACTTTGTATATATTCAGTGGAATAAAGCATGGGGATGAGCTTCTCGGCAGGCTTGAGTCCTAGACATATTTTTTCAAAGTTCATCAGATTTTTGCTCATTCACCTTTGTAGGATCTGTTTGTCAGGATCAGGACAGGGATCCAACACGCAGAGTACAAACAGGTACAGGATACGTATACCGGACCTTAGAATGGCCGGACTAACGTACGGAGAGTATAGAGAATGGTCAGAGACAAGCCGAGGTCGAGGGAACGAGAGGACAGGTAAGCGAGGAACAAGCCGGGTCAAGGATAACAGAGGTAAACAGAGTAAGTCAAACAAGCCGGGTCGGAACCAAAGGGATAACAGAAAATACCAGAGCACTGTGTGACTAGACAGGCTAGAACCACGACAGGGCAATGAGCAAATGGGAGAAGCAAGTTTAAATACCTTGGCTCGGAGGGAGAGACACGCCTTCGACGAGATCTGATTAGTCTCTACAGGATTGAGTGACAGGTCGTTCCGGGCTGGCGTCATGACGTCGGTTACCGGACGTCCTGCTACAAAAGGAAGTGACTCCCTCGCGGCCGGCGTTTACGTGACCGGGTGGACCGCGAGGAACAGAGGAAACAGCCCGTCCGGACGGATAGACGTCTAAGTCTCTACCTCTCTCGGAGCTAGAGACTTCAGGTACCCTGACACTGTTACACAGTGTTTATGCATCCAATACTTTTTCTGTGTACATATGAGAACATAGTTGTAATTGTGATGCCAAAGAGTTTTGTAATGAGTGAAAGTCTAGGATAGTATTTCCTTATGTTATATGATATATAGAGGTGATACCAGCTATGCCAGAATTTATGGTTGAAGTCCGGAATGATCGAGGACAGAAGTGCTATGGGTAGTGCAAGTGATATTGCCGTAGTTGAGAAGTGCTTATATCTAAATGTATCCCAATTGTGAATAGGAAGGGCCGTTGTTGTAAGCATGTCTGTATGTCTTTGTTGTTAAGTTTTAGGGAGCCATGCTAAGGAAGTGATTGATTGCCCCTCTGTATGTCCAAATTCTATTTGTATCCTGTGTTGTGGATTTGATTAGGTGTGAGCAGATATCAGGAAGCTTAGTTGAACTGTGTAATAATGGACTTTCAGGCTGGGTATTCCCATACCCCCAAAACAAAGAGTTTATACAGAGTAGATGTTTTGTCCACCCTTGGCCGAGTTCCTGCTCAGATGAATGTGTTAACAACATGTTACGCTTCTGTGAAGTAGTTGCATGGCATGTGAATGGGGAGGGTCCTAAATATTGAAATTTGGGAAGTATAATCTTTTTTATTGCTGCAATTTACCCAATCCATGAGATGGATTTTCCTTTCCAACCCTGAAGCTAATTTTCTATGTCTTTAAGTACTGTCATATAATTTGCTGTATAGAGATGGTTAGTTGACTGTGTAAAGGCTACTTCTAAGAATTTGAGGTGACATCCAATCATAAGTGGAGGTGGGATATTTAAACCCATGACTTGTGTTTTGGTGACATTAGGTTTGTAATAGGAGCAGTTGCTATATGCAGTAGGGAGATGTGTGGTTGTTCTAAAGTCATGAGAATGTCATTAGCAGACTGTGTTAATTTGTATTCTTTGTTATTAATTTAATACCATGTATGTTTGGATTTTTTCTGATCAGTGAAGTGAGGGGTACCAGGGTGAGCACATACAGTAAGGGCAAAAGAGAGCAATCCTGTCTGGTTCCATTGGACATTTTGAATGGGTGGGAAATTAAGCTGCTATTTACCGGACTAGTTTAAAGTGCTGTTATCAGATACCATGAAGAGGAAGGGCAGATGCAACCTATTAAAAGCCTTTTCAGTATATAGGGACATGCCTTTTTTCATTTTATAAGTAAATGGATCACTGCTTCTATTTTATTTCCCCCTTAAGACCCAGTGTACCTCTTGCGAATTTAGCACCTTAACAGATCCTTACTGTAAGTTTCATGTCCTTAGTACAGTATTCTGTTCAGAAAGTTACTGCTAGATAAAAATGTGTGTTGGCTTTGTGTCAGGCCTCTCTATTTAAATTGAATAATATATAAGGAGATGAGATGGCTGGACTGCCACACTTTGCCTTCCATTGTAAAGCTCCTTGTAGTGCTGAAAGACTCAAAAGCCTACAGCACAACACAACATTTTGAACACAATAAATGTATGCACCTAGTTGAGGTGGTTCTACTAGATCTGTGCTGTGAGCTGCTTTTAGTGGCTGCACAGCTCACTCATCCCAAAGGCAGCGTGCTCTGTTTTGAGGCTGGCTATAGCCAGCTGATGAGTGGTCAGAGAGATTGTGAAGGAGCAGTATTGACAACTGCTCCCTGAAAATGCCCTGCATGCTAAGGCTGCCAGCAGAGGCATCACTGGATACCTGCTAAATCTTTTTATCCTGACGGCTTCATAGACAGCTGGTCTCTGATGCCAGCGGACCAGTGGGCTGCAATGGGGGCATGGGAGACTATATCATTAGTGGAACAGAGTGTTGCATCTGGTTACCTTGGCACCAGTGCCATCTCCTTCAAGGTTAACAAAATCAAGGGGAATAAAATATATATTTTTTAATACGTTTTTTAAAATTTTATATAATTCCTCTCATTTATTTACAGCTCCTACAATCCCTGTTCCCCACTATGTTATTTTTTATTAATATTTATAAAGTGCCAACAAATTTCACAGTGCTGTACAATGGGATTATAGGCCCTAAGCCCCCCTACAGCTCCACAAACTACAGACTCTGCCCCCCACACTACAGACCCTATCCCCCCTCTACCTTGTACAATATTCCCTCTAGCTCCCTTACACTACAGCCCCTATTTCCATCGATTCTACAGAATCTACTTCCTATCTTACAGCTCCATCCCCCAACACTAAAGCCCGTATCCCACGTTACACTACTGGCTCTACCCCCTACACTACAGCCTTATACTACTGCACCAGACCCATCACACACAATTTAGCCTTCCTTACCCAGAAACGAAACACATTACCGATTATACCCCCATACACACAATAGCACCTATCCTGCCACATGCACACACACAATACAGCCTCTAACACTACAAATCCTAAGCACACAGAGTACAGCACTTACACCCACTGCAGAATCCCACAAGCAGTGTTGCTATGCATGCACAAAAGTACAAAAAAAGGGACAATGGAACATTGTGCATAATTGCAGGAACATTGGAAATGCCATTTTTAAAAAAAACATTTTTTGCCTTTAAATTTGAAATTTTGTTTGAATTCCCAGCAACTATATATTTTTTTTTTAAATGGCTGGAGGTATTGGATTTGGGGTTGTGACCAGGAAGGGGCACTGTGAAGATTTTTGCACAGAGCACCTAGAGGCCTAAGGAGGGCCCTGATTAGATTGACTTATTTGTGCAGCTTACTAAAAACAGCAATTTAAATCTAGTGTTTTGTAAAATTTTAAATTGTCATGTCACGGTACACCAACTTTATTTTAAAATATAGTGCATAAAGTTAGATTTTTGCCTTGTTTTTTTCTGAATTGCTTGCCAATGTATACATTTCCCTGTAATAGAAAAAATAACATATTGTTCTTTTCCTCACCTGTCAATTAGTTGTCTATGCCCCCACTCATTGATAGGAAGAGCAAGAAATCATCTTATAGGCTACTCTCATGTTCTTAATCATAGCAACGACTGTGGTTTATCTGATTATAGCTGTAGTAAGCATGTATTTTTCTTACTAAATGAGTTAAAAGTCACAATGATGCACACTCATCTTGTAAAACGTTTAGACAAACAACTTTTGAGATTTTTTTGTTTGAAATTGTAAGTTCATCTTGGCTTGTCATGTCATTTAAAGAAACTTGTCATTTGACCATACAAATAATTTTAGGAGAAATGAAGAAACATATTCTCTACACCTTTCTATTGCACGGACAGTACCACTACATATGTACTAGAGCTGTGATCCTCTTACTTCATTGCGCACAGGGGGTACCCAGCGCTGGAGAAAGGTAAGTGGCTGAAGGGGTTTTAACCCCTTCAGCCCAGTGGGAGGGGGGCCCTGAGGCTGGGGAGGGGGGGGGGACCTAATGACCCTATAGTGCCAGGAAAACGAGTTTGTTTTCCTGGCACTATAGTGTCTTTTAAGGCCAGGTTGTCTGCCTCTGACATCCATAGTTGTGTGCGAGGAGTGTATTGCATGGGGTGGGTGATAAAATCTATCTTGAACTTTGTGTAGGATCCATTGATATTGAGATATGTTTCCACTGTTAATGTTAATGTGTTAATTGACCTGCAATTGGTACATTGAAATAAGTAAGGTTTATTACCCGAAGCAGTGTGACCGTGTAGAGAGGCAGAGCCACGTCCTCGAATAGATCCTCTATTTATGGCTGCCTAAAATGCAGCAAAACATTCAGTGTTTCCACCCTCTGCATGCAGACACTGGACTTTCTTCATAGAGATTCATTTGAGGAGATGAGGAGATGCTGATTGGCCAGGGCTGTGTTTGAATTGTGCTGGCTCTGCCCCTAATCTGCCTCCTTGTCAGTCTCAGCCAATCCAATGGAGAAGCACTGTGATTGGATTAGGCCACCACTTCTGATGATGTCAGCAGGCAGCTTACTGTTCTGAGGCAAACAGCATGCAGAGCTACAGCATCATGCTTGAATACAAGTAAGATTTTAGGGAGGCATGTGGGGGTCAGGGGGGGCTAGATGGTGGTTTAAACACTATAGGGTCAGGAATACATGTTTGTGTTCCTGACCCTATAGTGTTCCTTTAATGTTGTGAAGACTGAGACATGCTTAGAGAGGTCTCGCATAACGCTGTCTCCAAATAATAATCTGTTGGCTTCTGGTCCCAACTTTTCTGAACTTAGGTCTGCCAATTTGGCATCAAGTTTCGGTGGAGATTGCCACATTGGCATTGCCTAGAAGGCATAATGCTCTCTGAGCCGACTCCTGCACAGTATGAGGATCAAACTCACCACTAGTGAGTGCCTCGTCTGCTAAAATGAAAATTTGGATGATAGGGCCTGTGATGTCTAGAAATTTGTCTTGGGTTTCTTTCAACCCTTGTTCAATGCCCTTACGAGACTCCTTTACAGATTTAGTTAAAAAGGTGACCAACATAGGGTCAAATTCCGGTGTTGAGGCAACCTTGTCCGGGATAGTAGGCCTGGGACATTCAGCCCTCAACCAAGCCCTAATCTCCTTCTCTAAGTGCTTGCACAGCCACATTCTACATCAATTAGCTATGTGGTTTGGGGGGGGGGCCCATTCAGCAGAGCGTGGGTGCTGGATTATCCTTGGGTCAAAGAGTAGAATGGCCTTAGCCAGAATCAGTGGGATTAGTATTAAAGGTCTCCTTAACAAACGCTGAGGTGGAGGGGTCCTGAAGCATATTCGTCGGAAGCTCCTCATCAAAGTAAGAAGCACCATAATCCTCAAAACCGTGACCAGCAAGATTGGAAGTGGAACCCTCTAGACTAGAGGATCCAGAATTTCCTGCATAGTTAGTGGCAGGGACAATTTAAGCATGAGCTTTGCCCTTGCCTGCAGAAGCACTATCCCCTTTCTAAGGGCATTTGTGCCGGGCTTCTTCCTGATCTGAAGTATGAGAGTCTTCTGAGTCAGAGGGTATATGTACAGGAGGGATTCCTTCGGTAGAAGCCTGTGCATGGAAGGCGGCTAAAGCCTTGGGTATTGACTCCGCAATAGTGGAGCAAAGCCAAGCACACAATTCTGAGGAGATGGCAGGGTCTGGATGTTTAGAAATGTTGGCTTTACAGTTATTAATAAATGACACAAAACATGTGCAATGAAAAAGAGAATATAAAAAAAATTCAATTGTATTGCAAGTGTAGGAGTGCACAGAACTCAAAATAAAGCATAAATGCACTTAATAATAATAAGTAGAAGCAGGATTAAACTGCATAACAATTGGGGTTCACCTTAATAATAATAAAAATAAGAGATAGGGAAGTGGGGGTCACCCATGCAATATAATATTAGTATAACTTATAATTTTATACTGAGGTGAGGGTCACCCACAGAGTAAACAAGAGGTGGTGTTAGCCACACTTAGTATAATTCTATAATGAGGTGGTGCGAGAGGGAGCTGAGCAAGATAAATACAGCTCCCTCACTGCCTACCATGGACCTCCCGTCCATCAGTCCCCAGGACCCCACAGCAGTTCCCACAAGATCCCACATACAGAATAGAACAGAGGTGGTGTCAGTCACACAATTATAATTTTAATGAGTGGGGTTAGTGACAAAATATCACAGCATAGGTGGAATACACCTTTAAATAGAGAAAAAATGGGGGTCACCCAAAGTAAAAACCCTTAATGAGCAGATAGGTCTTGAAAATTCATACAGCAATCGGTAGGAAAATAAATAGTGGCAATCAGCAACTCAGAAAAAGGTATGGGCAGATTAACCTAAAAGGTTTAGTTGAAAATAGTAATAAAGCTTACCTCATCTGGATAGCTGAATTTTATGCCCACAGATCTGTCTGTAAATTGCGCCAAAAATAAGTGTGGGAAAAACGAATGATGGACTCAAAATGATCGCCGTGAGTATAGGGGCGCTGCGGTCGTGTCAGAGCCGACACAGAGCCGGGAAAGCTGTTAAAAAGGACATGGAGTCCACGGTCGCAATGCTCGGTGGGAAACAGAAAGGAGGCGGCTTTTTAGTTAAATGCAATGAGAATTGTGGTAGAAACCCCGCAGGCCGTTCATAAAAATGGCCCGGCAGGAATTTAACTTACTAGGTTAGTAGTTGGATAAAGTATTGTGAGGAAAAGGTTTCAAATGAAAAAGAAAGAGGGATTTAAATATAGTAAAAGGAAAAAAAACCACCATGGAAATAGTAAATAACTCAGTAAAATATATTTGCGTAAGGGGCAAATAGCCGTATATGGAGTAAGGATCCAGCATAAGCGTATGATTGTATAAAGGGAGCAAGTCGGTTGTGGTGTGCCGAGACCAACGATACGGTAGGCCTGTAAATAAAGAGGGCCCACCAAGGAGTAAGAAAGTAAAGTATGGAAAGAAAAGAGAAAGTGTTGAAATGAGGAGTGGGTGGGAGGGTCATTCTGATGCTGACCTCAAGCGATAGGAGTCAGGTAAGGGGTGTCCCTTATATAGGGGAGTGAATTAATTTAAGCCCCTCCCATAAATATAGGCCAAACGGCCTTAATACTTGTGTAAGGGGCAAAAAGCCGTATATGGAGTAAGGATCCAGCATAAGCGTAGGATAATATAAAGGGAGCAAGTCGGTTGTGGTGTGCCGAGACCGACGATACGGTAGGCCTGTAAATAAAGAGGGCAAAAATGAATAATCAAAGATTTAATAGAGTCAACAAATATATACAAATTAACCAGACATTTCCTTAAATGCATTACAGTATTTAATTCCTGGAAGGATTTTGAAGGTAGGAATCTAGGACCGAAAGGTAGGATAGTATGTTATCTCTACTGTTGGTGCGTGTTGACTCGTTTCGGAATGTGGTAGAGCCGATAGGTAATGATATATGTGTTTACGTATGTGAGATCGTTCAAGACAATGATCTGTCTGAGTGGTGGTGATGGTAGTGGATTCTCTGGCCTGAGAAAAGGCATAAAAGGCAATGTGCATGGCTGGTAATGGCCGACTTGGAAGTATAATTGAATGGTTGTAGATCTAATAGGTCCGATAAGGATGAAAAGTTGGATGGCTGTTGGTAATCTCTGAGAGGAACGTGGGGGAATGGATTCCTGATAACTTCTGAGTATATTCTTGTCTGGTATGATAGCATGAAGTTATGGTAGTTTTGGCCATAGGTTATCCTGTGTTGTTGAATGCCTGTAAAATATATAATTAATGGTGTGTGAGATAGTTTAAGGTGGCAAAAAGAAGCAAAACCTAGGAGAATTGTTATGACACAGGTTGAGCTATGTCGTGTTCCAATGAGATTCTTTAAGCCAGGTGAGAAGCTGTGTTATGCGTTCTACAAGTATGGGATGAAAGTGCTAGGTGGGATAGTGCATGCTATGCTGCATGATCCATGATTTTGTCTCTCTGGAACGAAAGAGTGGCCGTGACTGTATGGACGGCTGTAGAAAGCGTATGATGAACATGCCTGGAATATAAATGAGACAATTGTCGGCAGGGGTGTATACCCCTACCTGGTACATGAAAGTAAAAGAAACGTGATAAGTTGCCAACCAAGTGAGTTCCCCAGAAATATCATGATCTTATGGATGAGTAGTGGCGTTTGTTGATGATATGACATGTGCTTAGTTGTCTGAGTAACAACGGATTGATGACCCTGACCATGATTTACCCCATGCCACAGCAGCTGCTGCAAAGGGGCTGAGGTAGTGGAAAAAAATTCCAAACCTGGATGCCATGGCCAACCGCTCCAAAGCGATCGCTGCCAAACCCGTGGTAGACGCCGCGTCTGACCATCTGGTTGGAGAAGTGTCAGACATCCTGGAAGGAACATGCTTTTACCATGTCAAGTGGTTAAGAAATTCCTCCCCGTGTGCAGGTCTGCTGTTGCTGGGGTGTCTAGGGACATCCTCTGATCGTCATGTTGGAAGTGTGGAAAAAAGGGGAAAGTACTCTGCATGTGGAGGCGTGGTCTTGTGGTATGATTGGCATGGCAAAATTAAGGAACCTGGTAGGGATTGTAGTTCCTTGCAGTTGTAAGTACTAAGCAGGAGGTAGTGATTGATGTAGTTGATAATGTTCCCTATTTGTCTTGTGGTAACTTGCGTGTATGGATGCCGACTCAAGTCGTATGCCCAGTAATGTGATGATAGTGCCTGGGCCTTCTGTTTCTTATGGGGTACTGCTTTATGGGTGAGAAGTATCCCATAATAATGAAATTTAAAGTGCTTATTTCTATCAGAAATTAATAAATGAAACACCCTCTAACTGTCAATCAAACGGGTTGAGGGGGTTTCCTCAGGGGAGCTAACGTTGTGGGTGTGCGCTTGCCTCTCCCCCACATGCCTGATACCTTAGTCCAGCGTCCAGACCTCAGATTAGTATGCTAATAGTGCATGCACGCACATGAGCCGTCACATGCGCAGACAGAAGATGTACGCACACGAGCATTCATGCGCACATGCACGGAGGGGATCATTCCAAGGCTTTTTAATGAGAAGCCTCTGATTGGCTATTTCCCCATTAAGAGACTAAAAGTCTCTTCCAGGGAAAATGAGAGGGCTTGCAAAGGCTTTAGTTCATAAGAACTGCAGCTTTTGCAAACTGTTTTAAGATATACCTCCAATGGATACATGCATAAAATGCATGCATTTATTAATTGGGGATGTATCTACTAAACAGTGATTTCTATTTTCATTTTTTTCTAATATTGGCTGTGAAGTGTTCCTTTAAATAGTGGAGATCTTCCCACTCCATGTCCTGTGACTATCATTTTTTACTGTACTAATTTAAGGATAGTACTGGCATCTGCAACATAAGTAATTTCAATATTTTGAGTGATACATTAATATGCAACAACTGTTACAGAGTCAGACAGATCATTTTTTTTTGCTAGCTGCACTGTTACCTTATTGTAAGTGCCAAAAAGATGAATTATACTCAGTAATGGACCTGTAGCTCAGTAGAGAAAATCAGTGATATTCACAGACTTGCAAATCACAGTTGACTTCGTAAATGCATTCTATCATTTATTATTATGTACCATGTGATGTTCCTTTGTTCTAGACCTGTGTAACAGCGGACTGGACATCTGAAGTAATCTTGTACAGCAAATATTAAAATACCATTTAGCTACAGTAGAAAGGAAAAAACTATTTATTTTATATATTGAACAAATAACAGGATAGCACAAGCCACACATCCAGAGCCCTTTTTGGAAATGTCTGCATAGGACATACTATACAATAGGTAAAACAAGTATGTTTACAACGCAATTACGTACCAAAAAAATATGAAATATGGAAAATAAATGAGAAACATTTTTTTTCAGTTTTGCTCAGCAAAATGTCTATAAAACAAGTTCAACTAAAGAGAAAAGATTCGCTTTTTATACATTTTTGAAAGCTATACAAAAAATGTTGCAAAGAGTGAATTATGATTTTAAAGGTAAACCTTTAAAAAATTAGCATGTTTAGAGTACAACTTTAATTGCAGTCACACAATTCAAAATCACTATACTAAAATATTTATGAATAGAAAGTTATTAGACTAAGAGCGTTTTGACACTTTTCATTTAACATTTTATGACCACCCTGTACAGAATCTGCTCATTATATTTATTTTTAACCTAACCCTACCTAAACTGAACTCACGCTAATCCGAATGACAACCCTAACCCCAATGCCAAGCCTAATCTGCTCATTATATCTGCTCATTATATTTAATTACTTGTGTTTTTACATAGTTTTATCTCTATGGGTAATTTCACACGCCACATGTGTTACTTTTTAGAGGTGCTATTTGGTATAGTGGCACTATCTGTGTCACCATACTGAACAGCATTAAACATTGATGCTATTTATAAACCCTAACCCCACCTAACCTTACGTAGACCTAATCCTAGCTAACCCCAATGACAACCCTAACCCTAATGTTATTGATGTCACTAATTTCCCTTGTTTACTCGATACATAGTGCTTTGTGAATCCTTGACCTGTGTAAGGCAAAATTATTTGCTTTGTCCAAAGTGATTTGTCCAAAATGTTTTTACTTTAATGAACCCTAATTCATCCAAGGCATTTGGTCCATGCAATACTTTCAGAAAACCAGTTTGGACAATCTAAAAATGGTGCAAAATTCACAAAAAGTGTACTACAATGCAAAAACAGCTCAAACATTGCCTAACCAAATCCTATGCAATATCAGGTATTTTCGCCATCTTGTTATATTCATTATATAAAATAATATTAAGTTAAGATGTTTCCTTTTGCAAGCTTGTGTTAATAAAAAGTGGTACAAATCAGAAGTAAGCAGAAGTATTTTAATTAAAAAAAAAATATAAATGAAAAGGTCAGTGGGCAATTGACAACTCCTCTCACCCATTCCATCCTGAGAAGTACAAAAGGTTTCCTACACATTGAGTCTGTAGCATGAGTGACTGTCCTTCAGTGTGGAAAAATCATATTATCCTATCAGCTTATATGAACTGTGTCTGCGAAGGCAGCAGGTGTGGTCAGAACACGAGACTCAGCCAGGCAGGAAAAAAACATTAGAATGAAAGGCTTTTTAAAAACATAATGTCAGTCAGATCTCTCTTTGGATGAAGAAGCTGTTACCCCACATATTAAAAATTATATCCCTGAATATTATGTTTTTGCAAATATTCATCCTGTTGCTGTTTAAATATCTGTACATACTGTGATAAAATCACCTCTTGAGGCAGATCATTCTTATCCTTATTGTTCTTATTGTAAAAAAAAAAAAACATTTCATGTACCTTAACCCCTTCCCGACCGCGGACGTATCAGGTACGTCTGGCAGAAAACAGTCCATAATGACCTTGGACGTACCTGGTACGTCTGCACCTATTTTGAGCTCTGGAAGCTCTGATAGTATAGCAGTGATGTACTGCATGTGATGAGTGCCTTGAGGGGTCCTGGCACTCCGTGCATATAAAATAATATATATAAAAAAATAAATATAAAATAAAGAAAATGATCAATATTAACTCCCCCCCCCTTTTTTTTTCGAAAGGCAGTGAATCATGGGGCTTCTGGGGGCGTCCCTAGCATGCCGCATCATAAGGGGCAGGCTGGAGTCATACAATCACAGCTTGCCCCATTAGCAATTTCATCCCAAGTGTGTTCCCCATTTCTCTGATTAGTGTGGATCTGCCTCCCTCTCTTCACTTGTGTTTTAGTGTGAGAGAGAGAGAGAGAGATCTGTGGTTTAGCTAGAGAGATTTAGGTATTTATAGGTAGGGATTTGTAAAATCTTGAGACCCAAAGGCTCTTTTCAGAGCCATTAACCCCTGTCTTGCCAGTGATCACTATAATCACTGGCTCTTGCACAGCAGATCTTTTCTGCTGTTTGTGCCTTTTTTTTAGGGGTTCATTTTTTTGTGATCTTTTTTGAGACCCAAAAGCTCTTTTCAGAACGATTAACCCCTGCCCTGCCAGTGATCACTATACAGATCACAGGCTCTTGCACAGCATCACTTATTTTGCTGTCTGTTCATTTTTTCAGGGGTTATTTTTATTTTTTTTTTGTGACAGGTCACTAAGTAAAGCAATTGTGATCATGGCACACGGGTCACGGAAGACAACCCGCGCTGAGCAGTCATATGCCACCCTTGCGCTAGAGTCTGACGCGTCTATGTCAGACTCTGACCCTGATTTTGACCCTGCCAGGTGCTCAGATACATCATCACTCGATACAGTGTCTACTGCTAGTGATGTATCTGGTGATGTTGTATCTGTGCCTGCTAGTCCCCCTGCCAGAAGGAGACGTGCTGCTCCAGCTGGCAGAACTGCTGAGGAGTGGGTAGTGCCTCATAACCAGAGGCCAGACATCCCATCCTTTACTGCAAATCCTGGCATTAATTTGGATGTCACAGGATTTAGCCCTCAGCAGTTTATGGAGGTGTTTCTGGGCGATGATGTATTGGGGAACATTGTCGCCCAAACTAATTTATATGCCCATCAATTCCGAGCTAAAAAACCGGACTCTTTTTTGGCAAAGCAGCAATGGGCCCCCATCGATGTGCCAGAATTTAAAAGATTCTGGGCATTGACTATGCTGATGGGCATCATAAAGAAGCCCTCCATCCGCTCCTACTGGAGCAGTAGCCCCATCTGCTCTACCCCCATTTACTCCCAATGTATGTCGAGGAAGAGGTATGAAATGATTCTGCATTTCATGCACTTCAGCGACAACAGCCTGTGTCCCCCTAGGGAGCATCCCCAGTTTGACAGGCTGTATAAAATCCGCCCCCTGATTACCCACTTTGCTGCCAGGTTTGCAGAGGCTTATACACCTGGAAGGAATATATGCGTGGATGAATCCCTGATGAAGTATAAGGGAAGGCTGGGATTCAAGCAGTATGTTCCTTCCAAGCGCTCTAGGTATGGTGTAAAGATGTATAAGCTCTGTGATAGCGAGACTGGGTATACTCAGGCCTTCCGGGTGTACGAGGGAAAGGATAGCCACCTTGACCCTCCAGGTTGCCCAGAACATATGGGAACCAGTGGCAAGATTGTCTGGGACCTGATATTCCCCCTGATGAACAAAGGGTACCACTTGTATACTGACAATTTTTATACAAGTGTCCCTTTGTTCAAGCTACTGTACTGTTTTGATACAGTAGCTTGCGGCACAATTAAAAAGAACAGCACAGGTTTCCCAGGACAACTTGCACGCACCCGGCTACGGAGGGGGGAGACCTCAGCTCTGCGCCAAGAGGAGCTGTTGGCAGTTAAGTACAGAGACAAGAAGGATGTGTACCTTCTTACCACCATCCACACTGAGGGGACTGTGGAGGTCCCTGTACGTGGCAGAGCTGAGAGAACGAGGAAGCCAGTGTGCATCAAGGCCTATAACCGTCATATGGGTGGGGTTGATCTGGCAGATCAGCTGCTGCAGCCCTACCTAGTTATACGAAAGACAAGGGCCTGGTACAAAAAGGTTGCAATCTACCTAATGCAGATTGCAACCCACAACGCTTTCTTGTTGTTCAAAAAAGCAAACCCCGGGACGCAACTGAGATTTTTACAGTTTCAGCTCCAGATCATTTCGGGGATTTTGTACCGTGATGCACCTGCTCCCCGGGCGGTGATGGGAGAGAGCAGAGTTGGGGCTACACATTTTATTTTTAAAATCCCCCCTACTGCGGCAAAACAGAGTCCCCAAAAAAGATGCAGGGTCTGTTCTAAGAGGGGGCAGAGAAAAGACAGTGTATATTACTGTCCTGATTGCCCTGGGCAGCCTGGACTCTGCATTGGAGACTGTTTCAAACGATACCACACGCTGGCCCATTTTTAATTTATTTTTTGCCGTTCAGTTATTTTTTTTTGGTGTCTTTTTCTTTGGGGGGGGTTGTTACATTTACCCCGTGCATGGGGGGCATGGGTGTCCTTAGGAGGCCTCGCAGAAAACAACCCTGTAAGGGGTCCGCGGGCGGCTAGTAGGGGAGGCTGCTCGCAACTCGCAGCACTCACCCTCAGTCCATCGCCGCCCGCGGTCTCCCCTCCTCCTACCTGTCGGCGAGCGGCGTCTCCTCTCCGCCGCTCGCATCCGTCACGCCTCCCAGCGGCAGCATGTATAACGCTGCACGCTGAAAGGTCGTTGATTTATGCAAACGCCGGGGTCACGTGAGTGACCCGGCGTTAAAGCAACAGTACCACAATCACAGTGGGAGGCTTAGATATCTCCCACATGTGATTGTTAATTCTGATTGGAAGTTATCCAATCAGAATTTAACCTAGGGTATTTATACTCACCTTTCCTGTTCCTCCCTGCCCTGTTGTGGTCTTTGCTGTATAGTATTGATTCTGAACTTGTGATTTGTGGTTACGTACTCTCTGGCTTGTTAAGCTGACTTTGTGACTTTCTCCTACCCTTTGACCTCGGCTTGTTTCTCGTTATTCTGTTTTCTGGTTCCCCTGACTATTCTGTGTGTGCTTAGCCCGGCCACTCTAAGGTCCGGTACGGCACCTTTTCTGTGTGTGTGTGTGTGTGTGTGTCTGTTAGCGTGTTAGGTTCCCGGAATCGTGATAAACCCGGGGTGTGTTCCACAGTCAAAAAGCGGTGTGCGTGTCTACGTTTCAAGTATGTACCCTTTTGTGGCGATATATAAAACTGGGGTATGTGTTAAGCCCCAAGCTAAAGATAGGCCTATCAGAAGACATACTCTCAATTTCAACTCAAATGGCAAGTCATTCAGTTGTTACCGTACCTTCCCCAAATCCTGGCAGACCTATGCATGGGGGGGGCATGGGTGTCCTTAGGAGGCCTCGCAGAAAACAACCCGGGGTGTGTTCTTGCAATAACCAACAGCGGGCTCTCCTAAATCACAGTCAAATAGCGGTGTGCGTGTGTAAAATTGAGGATTGAACAGTTACCTCCACACACGTTCTTCAACTTGTTTTATCTTTTTTCTGGCTAAAAAAAAGTTGCATCAAAGCACTCCACATACATGCAATACCTCGGGGTGTCTACGTTTCAAGTATGTACCCTTTTGTGGCGATATATAAAACTGGGGTATGTGTAAAGCCCCAAGCTAAAGATAGGCCTATCAGAAGACATACTCTCAATTTCAACTCAAATGGCAAGTCATTCAGTTGTTACCGTACCTTCCCCAAATCCTGGCAGACCTATGCATGGGGGGGGGGCGTGGGTGTCCTTAGGAGGCCTCGCAGAAAACAACCCGGGGTGTGTTCTTGCAATAACCAACAGCGGGCTCTCCTAAATCACAGTCAAATAGCGGTGTGCGTTTGTAAAATTGAGGATTGAACAGTTACCTCCACACACGTTCTTCAACTACTGTGGGGTGTAAACTTTTCAAATATATGCACGCTCATGGCAAGAAAATACATTGGGATATCTGATAAGGCCCTCAAAACAAGATAGGCAAACAAGATATATAAAATTTGAAAAACGCATATCAGACATTTTGCTTTGCACCCCCCCAGTGAACCCGACAAACGTATGCATGAGTGTTATCGCTGTACTCGGGAGATGATGCCAAGTACATATTGTGGTGTCCTTTGGCAGTAACACCTAACAGGAGCTTAGAATCTATGCACAAAGTAGAATGTGTGAGTGAAAAATAACACCACAAAAACGTTTGACAGAGACTGGTGGTAGAATTAGTGCATGTAAAGTGTTCAAATGCCACCATGTGAAATGCCCTAGGGTGTGTACTTTTCAAAAACATACAGTTTGACTGAGGTGAATTACATTGGTCGGCTTCAGACATGTTCCAACTGGGACATGGGTGCATGATGGCCAGCTGTGTTTTTTTTTGTTTGTTTTTTTTATCATATTTTACTTTTTTTATTCTAGTACACTATATGTTATGATGAAAATGATGGTATCTTTAGAATGAACATTTAATAGCGAGAAAAATGGTATATAATATGTATGGGTACAGTAAATGTGTAAGAGGCAAATTACATCTAAACACAACCACTGCAGAAATGTAAAAAGAGCCCTGGTCCTTAACGGTAATACAATTGAAAAATGGCCTGGTCACTAAGGGGTTACACTAAATCTCATTTCTTCCAGTTTAAATGTGTAATCTTGTGTTATCATATTCTCTTGGGGTGCCGTTTTTCTAAACTAAACAGATTTAAATTTGTTAAGCTTATTTCATACCTAAAATGTTCCATTCCTTTAATTAATTTTGTAGCACGCATCTGCACTTTTTCTAGTGCCACAATATCCTTCTTTAAAACAGGTGCGCAAAATCACACAACAAATTCAAGGTTAGTGGGGACACAGCGTGGTCTTACCATTTATTTATAAAGAGGCACAATTGTATTTTCATCCAGGGATGTTTTCCTCCATATCTAAATCTCTTTAATATTGATTAAAAATCAAAAAAATAAAATAACGTGTTACTACATCATGTCACATAACGTTACTCCATTTGGCATGAAACTTATCTTTAGTAATTGTGATGTTTGGCCCTATTTTTGTAAATGTCAGGAAGGCAATGACAAGCAATCACTCACACAGCACCACACAAAAATCATTTTATATTTATTTTTGCTATAATTCCAAGTCTAGTTAATAATCTTCTAAGCAGCAACATTTTATGGAATTTAACTAGAAAAAGCTGTTCTGCGGTAATTTTTTAACTTGCTGCTTACTTAATAAAAGCCGGATTTGTTCATAAAGATTGTCAATTTTTAAGTTTAGCAGCTCTCATTAGTTTCTTTAATACAAGTTGCAATACGTGTTAGAAGCTGCTAAGATAAAATAGATGAAGATTTATGTAGTGTTTTTCATCCAAAACACTGCCCTAACATACATATAGAAAATTTGTGGTGCTGAGAAAATCTCATGTCTCTGACTGCGCCAAGAAAAAGGAAACATCGCAGCTCCAGTATTACAAAGAAGATATTTATTGGTCAGTATTTCAGCAATAATGTGTCCAGTGTTATTAGTAGGGGTGAAATGTACAGAAGTACTGCTGAAACATTAGTTTATAGTTTTCAGGGAGGTCTAAAAGACATATTGGCCTTTTCTATTAGTTGCCCAATGTTAAACTACTTTGGGAGGGGATACTTCAATTATTTGAGCACACAGCTGTGGAGTACATATAAAAAGCAAAATAAAACATTTTCCCTCCTTTTTTAAGTGTTCCCAGGTTTCTTTTTAATGTGCATTGCTTTGTACTTAAATCCATGTGTGCTAGCAAATTAAATGAGCCTCGACTGGTTTCAAGGAGCCAATTGTTGGCACACATCAAAGATAACTCACGCACCATAAAATCGTTCAGGTTAAAAAGAACCAAAGGCTCTGACATGTTACGAGGGTCTAGATAGAAACACTATAAAGGACTATAAAGAGTGATTTGTGAATAAGGGATTCATTTCACATAGCGAAATCTTCATCTATTGCTTATGTAATTGAGCATTATGTTCTCATACTGTTTGAGCTTTGTGTCCATCAATTGCAAGATGGAGGTTTCTGTTTGCTCTGTTTTTGTTGCCTCACAAAGTACACAGAGGAGCAGTGTGCAGAAACTACAAGTCCTATGCTTTATAATAAAGACACACATTATGCGGAAAGAACTTGATAGCTACTCCCAACCATTGTGTTAGGAACTGTTTAATCATTTAGCCACCACTTCCTTCTTGTATATATGAGGTATATAAAGAAGAAACCAAAATAGTTCCATGATTGTTTTTGAATCTAATGACCATATAATATTTCTCGTAATTTGTTTTAACATTACAAAAGATGGGGTTGGAGACAAAATTATATTCTTGAAAAGCTCAAGATCATTCTAAGCCCGATAACACTACAGCAAAAAGTCAGTGATTACAATGCTGCCTAGTAACACCTCCAGTGGCAGTCACTCAGATGGCATGCTACGGCCGCTGCATATTGCAAAATGAATTATTTCATCATTAATTAATTAAAGGGACACTATAGTCACCTGAACAACTTTAGCTTAATGAAGCAGTTTTGGTGTATAGAACATGCCCCTGCAGCCTCACTGCTCAATCCTCTGCCATTTAGGAGTTAAATCCCTTTGTTTATGAAACCTAGTCACACCTCCCTGCATGTGACTTGCACAGCCTTCCATAAACACTTCCTGTAAAGAGAGCCCTTCTTTATTAAGTTCTGTTTAATTAAGATTTTCTTATCCCCTGTTATGTTAATAGCTTGCTAGACCCTGCAAGAACCTCCTGTATGTGATTAAAGTTCAATTTAGAGATTGAGATACAATTATTTAAGGTAAATTACATCTGTTTGAAAGTGAAACCAGATTTTTTTTCATACAGCCAGGGGAGGTATGGCTAGGGCTGCATAAACAGAAACAAAGTGATTTAAAGGGACACTATAGTCACCTGAACAACTTTAGCTTAATGAAGCAGTTTTGGTGTATAGAACATGCCCCTGCATCCTCACTGCTCAATCCTCTGCCATTTAGGAGTTAAATCCCTTTGTTTATGAATCCTAGTCACACCTCCCTGCATGTGACTTGCACAGCCTTCCATAAACACTTCCTGTAAAGAGAGCCCTATTTAGGCTTTCTTTATTGCAAGTTCTGTTTAATTAAGATTTTCTTATCCCCTGCCATGTTAATAGCTTGCTAGACCCTGCAAGAGCCTCCTGCATGTGATTAAAGTTCAATTTAGAGATTGGGATTCAATCATTTAAGGTAAATTACATCTGTTTGAAAGTGAAACCAGTTTTTTTTTTTAATGCAGGCTGTCAATCATAGCCAGGGGAGGTGTGGCTATGGCTGCATAAACTGAAACTAAGTGATTTAACTCCTAAATGACAGTGAATTGAGCAGTGAAATTGCAGCGGAATGATCTATACACTAAAACTGCTTTATTTAGCTAAAGTAATTTAGGTGACTATAGTGTTCCTTTAATTGTCCCAGGAGCAGTAAGCATCTTTGTAAAGATGTTGTTGGGACATGCCTAGAGAGAGAGAGGGGGTACCATTGGCCCGTTTCGTTGCCTTGGTGAGCACTGCAATAGCATGATTCCTGCTCTTTGTTTATAATAAAAGTAATTTACTGTATATTCTGAGTGTACATTTTACATGACACAATTTACTAGTTTACACATATATGTAGATTTTAAAATCCTTTATAATTATAATAGCATTCTATGGTATTATGTCTGAAGTATATGCACTTATACATGCATTTAAACTTTGTGCATGCTTTTGCAAAACTGAAATGAAATATACCCATCCCAGCAGATGTCAAGGTAAAGCTGTGGAATGGAAAGCTATTGAAATATATGCTTCAGGCTATAACATCTGCACTATAGGTTATTGGGGAGAACCATTTTTTGTGTGATGCTGTGTGAGTGATTGTTTGTCAATGGCTTCATGACATTTACAGGTAATATCATCTCTGCATTCTCACTATTGCACACAAAGGATGTCTTAAAGTATTTTTAAAAAAAAAATGTTGGGAACTAGAATGTTCACAATCCACATGTCTAAACCAGTTGTGTTCATTCACTAAACCTAAAAAAAATCATTTTAATTGTAAAATTGCCACTTGTATATTAACAGATGGCAATTTGGAAGCGATTTCGAAAAAGAAGTTCACCTTGGAATATTTCATGGATTCTAGAAAGTTAGCTTAATTTGTTCTAATTCCATGAAAGAAAGCAATTGAGTAATTTATCAAGCATTGTTCTGAATCTTCCATCCCTCCCCGTCTCCCCCCTCTCTATTTGGCATTTAAAAGATCTGGAGATTTTAGACTACCTGTTATTTTCTACAAAAATGCAGTAAAAGAACAGATGTGGTAGTATTATTGTTAAATAAAATGTTACAGGGATATTCCAGGTACCATAACCACTTCATGTTAAATACTAGTCGTTTGTTGGTACTCCCATTTGATCTCATGATTATCAAACATTCTCATGGTAGTATAACCTGGGAGATATCCCACATCATGACTAATACCATCTAAACCCTACAAATGAAAATAGATCGACTTAGGGACATTTCAAATTAATATTCAGTCATCTAACAAAACCCTCAATTAGACAGAGATGTGTACTATATCTGAACATTCATTAGCTGAGAGATCAGGAATTTAACATAACAGAGAGCTATAACGCCTTTCTGCCCTAGAGTAATGGATATGCTTGAATCTCCATGCTTTCTTACCTTAACTTTGTGGACAATATTAATCGGTGTGTGCTTTCGATGTACCCAACCCCCTAAACTATTCATTTGTAAGCCACAATCTTTCTTTTTCTCTTTTTGTTTTTCATTTTATTTGTGTTTCTTTTGTACTCTTTGTTTTTTTTAATGCATTATATTATATATAAATGAGCTTGTACGTCTTAAAAATGTCAATAAAAATCATATTGAAACAAGCATAAGCCATAACAAAAATGACTAGAACAGTTGTCATGGCAGCAGCCTTTTCTATTCCACAGACATGTTCAACATTTACTGGAGTACCCGTGGCTTCAGAGATGCTCTGGCACACCAATATCAGCATTTACCGCTGGCCAAGCATTCTGATATTTATGGTTTTATGTGCCAATCCAAAAAGGTATTTAAAGGAACAATTCAAGCACCATAACCACTACAGAAAGGAGTGCCCTGACACCCCCACATTGTATTAGTGATTTAGAAACATTTTGACATCTTACCTGGGTTCCGCTGGGTGCGGCTCTCTGGCTACACTAATAATGCCGGAGTTACTGGACATTCCTAAGCAGAAACATCTGTTGGCCCCTGCAGTACATGACTCCGCTATGACCCAGCTATTGATCAGGTCTTTGGAGTTAGTGGAGATGCCGGACCCTAGCTGAGAAGTCAAACCATTCAAAACGGTTTGAATACTTGCACTATAAAGGGCACCAGGTTTCTCTTGGCACCATAACTATTACAGTGGGCTGAAGTGGTAATGGTGCTAGTAGCATTCCTATAATATATAAGATAGAGACAAACCCACAAACCTTTTAATGGTTGTTAAATACACATGTGAAAAAAACTGCTTTTTTTTCTTTCAGTTTGAAAATAAATCTACTAGATATATTGACCAGAGAAAGCAGATGAACAGAATGAATGCTACAAAATACATTTAACATGTTTTCCATTGAAGTAGGGTATACCGCTGTACGCAATCCACACCAGAGCTGGCCATAGCTCTCTTGAATGTGAGTTCTCTACATTTTGTTACCTATCACACCCTGAACTTTCATACTATACCATTAGTCGCCTCTACCTCTCTTGTATTTACATATACGGAACGGTCTACACTAGACGCATCCACAGAGGAACTCTATCAAGTATCCTAGACCATCTATTGGCACCCTAGCAATACTTTACTGGACTATCTACCCTTATTTGGCGCAGCCCTTCCATATCTTTTTGTATCTATCCACCGAAGGATCCGAGGGGTTTTCCTTCATTTGGGTTGCTGCCTACCTTGACTAATTTTGTGATTACTAGCGCTGAATTCTTTTTGTGTTTATCTATACCTCCCACCATCCCAATTTCAGAGGGATAGTTTTTTGATTCTATCCCACTGTCCATACTTTGCTCCCTGGTCTCTCACCTTTGGGGACACCAGGGAACTGTCCCCAAAAAGTATAGCGCAAGTGCATCATTAGAAGCGATTGCTGAACTCAGGGAACTAGAATCCTGCAGAGAAACAGTGCTTCCTACAAGTCCTGCCCTTCATGGGCTGGCCTATTTGATTGTCAGATGGCCTGGCAGGCATTCACGCAAGTCCACCAGTAATTTGGGCAAACCCATCCTCTTCCAACCAAAGCCTTTTGTGCATACAATGTACCCAAGCAGCGATCCCCTGTTAACAATTTACGGTAAGTATTTTTAAATATTTTCAGATTGCAGAGAGGATAATTAAACATAGACATGTACAGCATATTTCATTAGGGTGTGCAACTGGGTATTGATATTTAAAAGAGAATATTTATTGAAAACTCAGCTAAATTTCATTTTAATTAACAGCTTATCGCGTATAACAGAAACTTTAAAATGAACAACCAAATAATTAAATCTGGCAATGAACATAATTATCAAACATAAATTATAATCTTCATATTCAAAAAAATAATTGACTGTTTTACATGTCAAGGTAGGCTTCTAATGATGGATACTCCAAGATTTAGCTTACTTCTACTCTAGAGGACACCTATGCCATACACAAATTAAACCTGCTCACAAGAGCAGTTTTGGTCACTATTACCTAGAAGGGTATCAGACAAACTTCACTGGCGAGGCTCAAATAAGAATGAAAGAATAGTCTGGAGTTGCTGTATTTTTTATGAAGAGGAAAATTTAAATTTCTGGACACTACTGCTGTCAGTGGGATCAGGGCCGTCTACAATATTAATAGAAGTATTTTCTTGGGCCCCCTGGACCATGCACACCCCCTGCCCCATCCACTCCCTGGCATGCAATCACACCTTTCACATACATACTTACACACATATATTCACTGAAAGATATACTGACATATTCACAGACATACTGACACACACAGACAGACATACTGACACATGCACATACTCTTACATACACATGTGATGGAAAATAAGAACCGTTCGACCCATCTAGTCTGCCCATTTTTCTAAATACTTTCATTAGTCCCTGGCCTTATGCTTAAACTCCTTTACTGTGTTAACCTCTACCACTTCAGCTGGAAGGCTATTCCATGCATCCACTACCCTCTCAGTAAATTAATACTTCCTGATATTATTTTTAAACCTTTGCATCATTTAAGACTATGTCATCTTGTTGTGGTAGTTTTTTTTATTTTAAATATAGTCTCCACCTTTACTGTGTTGATTCCCTTTATGTATTTAAATGTTTCTATCATATCCCCCCTGTCTCGTCTTTCCTCCAAGCTATACATGTTAAGTTCCTTTAACCTTTCCTTGTAAGTTTTATCCTGCAATCCATGAACCAGTTTAGTAGCCCTTCTGTAAACTCTCTCTAAAGTATCAATATCCTTCTGGAGATACGGTCTCCAGTACTGCGTACAATACTCCAAGTGAGGTCTCACCAGTGTTCTGTAAAATGGCATGAGAACTTCCCTCTTTCTACTGCTAATACCTCTCCCTATACAATCAAGCATTCTGCTAGCATTTCCTGCTGCTCTATTACATTATCTACCTACCTTTAAGTCATCAGAAATAATTACCCCTAAATTCCTTTCCTCAGATGTTGAGATTAGGACTCTATCAAATACTCATTATCTTGCAGTTATCCACATTTAATATCAGCTGCCACAACTCTGACCATTTTTGTAGTTTACCTATATTTACCATTTGGCTTATCCCTCCTGGAACATCAACCCTGTTACATATCTTAGTATAATCAGCAAAAAGACATAATTTACCATCTGCAATATCACTAATAAAAATATTAAAGAGAATGGGTCCAAGTACAGATCCCTGAGGTACCCCACTGATGACAAGCCCATGCTTCGAATATACTCCATTAATTACAACCCTCTGTTGCCTATCACTCAGCCACTGCCTTACCCATTCAACAATATTGGAATCCAAACTTAAAGATTGCATTTTATTGATAAGCCTTCTATGTGAAACAGTGTCAAAAGCCTTACTGAAATCTAGGTAAGCAATGACTACTACACCACCCAATTTAGTTACCCAATCAAAAAAATCAATAAGATTAGTTTGGCATGATCTCCTTGAAGTAAACCCATGTTGTCTCTGATCTTGAAATCCATGTGATTTCAGGTGTTCAACAATTCTATCATTTAACATGGTTTCCATTACTTTCCCCACAACTGAACTAAGGCTTACTGGCCTATAGTTGCACGACTCCTCCCTACTACCTTTCTTGTGAATGGGCACAACATTCACTAACTTCCAATCTTCTGGGACTACTCCTGTTAACAATGATTGGTTAAATAAATCCGTTACTGGTTTTGCTAGTACTCCACTAAGCTCTTTTAATAACTTTGGGTGTATTCCATCAGGCCCTATTGACTTATTTGTCTTTACTTTTGACAGTTGAAATAGAACATCTTCCTCTGTAAACTCACATGTAACAAATGACTAATTTGTCTTTTTCCTAACTGAGGCCCCTTTCATTCACTTTCATCTGTAAATACTGAACAGAAATATTCATTGAGGCAGTCAGCTAGACCTTCATCCCCTTCATTTACATTTTAGCTATTTTCTAACTCTATTTAACTCTTCTATTTGTCCTGGGGACCTATAAAGCACACCTACACGAGTTACTGTTTGATTACCCAATTCTAACGTAACCCAAACGGACTATGTGTTCGCCTTACTAACCTTTATTAGGCTAGATTTTATGCTATCCTTCACATGCATGGCCTCCCCTTCCCCTTTCTTGCCTTCCCTGTCTTTTCTATATAAAGAGTATCCTGGTATTCCAATATCCTAATCATTTTTCTCATCATACCATGTCTCAGTAACAGCAACTAAATCTACATTATCAGTTGCCATTCATGCCACAAGTTCATGAATCTTATTCCCTAAACTGTGAGCATTTGTAGACATGACTCTAAGCTTATCATTTTTTAACACACTTGCTACAGACACCTTCTGACCTTGTTTTAGGGGTCAATTGGCTTAATGTTTTATCATCTTTTTGCCCCCCTCCTAGATTAAATACATCCTAGCAAAACCTCTGAACTAAATCCAATTCCCCTTCCTGCTTTGCACGCTTAACAATATTACAAATACGTCTCCTGTTTCTGTGAGCAGTAGCTCCAGGAAGACATCTCACAAGACCACTATTGTCCAGCTTCACACCTCTTATGATAGAATCCCTGAACAAAAACTACTTTCTATCAGGCCTCACCATAGTCTCCAAGCCTGTCTCCATAATACCACTACACCCTGTGCCTGAGCCTGTCTCCACAAAACCACCATGCTCCGTGCTTGAGCGTGGAGACAGACACACATGCAGACATACTGGCAGACACACTCACACACACACACACACTGACAGACATTCTGACACAGACATACACTGACAGACACACACACACACACACACTGACAGACATTCTGACACAGACATACACAGACAGACGTACTGACACACACATTGATAGACATACTGACACACATATACTGACAGACATACTGACACACACAGACACACACTGACAGATATACTGACACACACACATATACACTGACAGACATACTGACACATACTGACACACATATACACTGGCAGACACACAGACATACACTGAGAGACATACTGACACACACATTGACAGACATACTGACACATACATACACTGACAGACATACTAAACTAAAAGGCTCACGCATATACTAAAATACATACCGACACACACTGACAGACATGCTGACCCAGACATACACTGACAGACATACTGACACACACTGACAGACATACTGACACACACACAGACACATACCCTGACAGGCATACAGACACATACACAGACACACACACTGACACACATATACTGACAGACATAATGACACACACACAGACACACTGAAAGACATACTCTGACAGACATACTGACATACACACACTGACAGACATACTCAACTAAATGACACACACATATACTAACAGCCATACCAACACACATATACTGACATACACACAGATGTAACCCTGACAGACATACTGACACACACACTGACACATTAAGACACACACTGAGATACATACTGACACACACATACATATACTGACAGACATACTGACATACACTGACAGACAACCTACTGACACACACACAGACATATTGACACACACACATCCACTGACAGACACACAGACATACACTGACAGACGTACTGACACATACACACAGACAGACACACAGAAATACTGACACATTCACACACACACACACACACACACATACGAAATTTACACTTTTAAATCCACCTCCCATTTCCTACCTTGAAGTCTGGCTTCCCTGGTGTCCAGAGTGGAGGCTGAGGTTGTTGGGGGTTGCCCCCTCCTTTTTGCCTCCCTGGTCTCTCCTGCGCGTCTCTCTCTGTGAGGAAGAGACTCACGACAGTCACTTCCTCCCATGCTGCCAAAAAGCAAGGGGGCCCATGCTTACAAACACCCGGTGGGCCTCCTTAGTGTGTGGGCCCCAGGCTGCACCGGGGGCCCCATGGGGGGGGAGTAAGTAGTTGAGGGCAGAGGAGCCCATGGAGCAGCTGCCTTGGCCCCCCCCAGAAGTAACTGGGCCCGGGACAGCTGCCCCATTTTCCCCGCGTTAAAGACGGCTCTGAGTATAATCACTTTCTGATATGTAAATAGTATAGGTTCCTCTGAGGTTAATATGAGCTGGAACGTGTTTGAGGCCTAGTCTCTGACTAACCAAAAGCAAGCTACTGAGTTTCATTCTTAGTGATCTCATCTTTTGTTTTAGCTTTTTTACATTGATTTGAAGTGGTCATGTTACCTGGAGTCTGTATTTACAGCATTTCACTTTGAAATTCCAGGCTGGCTAATGTCAATAATGTGCAAAATTTGTGTCTGACGCCAGCACACACATCCAATGAAGGCAAGCCCCACAGGTGATTCTTCAGTTTGCTCTCACTGACATACCTCCTTTTCCAACTAGGGGGAGTGATGTCAGCCAAGGAGGACCGGGCTGAGGGAAAACTTGGCCTCACCAAAGGAAACAAGATAAGTTTAAGCCTTTGAAAAAAATATTTTGATGTTTGGTGGTAGACCAGCACAGAAAGGTTTACTGCAGCCTAATGTTTTATGAAAACACTAGGTTTTGGTTGGAATAACCCTCTAAATGTGTGACACGTTTTGCCTCGGTTTCATTATTTTGAATAAGCTTTTCAAATGATCTCAATCTGTTACTTTTCAAATTATTTATTTACAAAAATTCCATAGACAATGATGAATTCTGTAGACAACTAATTTGAAAAGACTTGCTAACAGATTGTGATCATTTGAAAAACATATTCATATTAAATAATGTTAGCCTATTTTAATATATTGCCATAAAGTGTACAATGTGGCATACCTAATAGTTTAGTTTCAAAATTTATAACATTTCAGTTAAATGTATTTCTTTTTTTTTAAATTCTTTATTTTAGTTGTGCATACGAAACAACAGAAACATAAAAAGACACAGATGCGTCAGTCAAACTTGTATCAAAAAGCAGTAGGTGTAAAGGTATCAAGGCATGACCCTAGGAGCCTGTGACAATATATAAACCTATTACGATAGATTAAAAAAAAATTGATACGTTATCTGTTAAACACATACTGTAAACAAAGAAAACGTAAGACAAACATTTTATACCATTACTTCATAAATATGTTTTGTTCATTAAAAATGTTAGGCTTCTGGGGGGGCGGGGCCGGACCGCCATGCTAACCGGTCGCATGCAGGAGAGGCTCCGGCAAAACCGGGCCTCTTAAGCTACTTAACGCGGACTTTCGCACGATAAGCGAGCCCACGAGATACCCGCGGCTGTGGGAGAGGCAGCAGACCCCAAGATCGGGAGTTCTGGTCCCCAGCAGGAAGCACGGAGCTTTGAGGGCTGCGGCCTACCCGGGAGGGGAGCCAGGTGGACGGCCGCCGCCGGGCATCCCTTCCAGACTACCACATGCCGAATGCCTGAGTCGCTTGCCGGCCCCGTTCCCCCCCCTTTGGGCCGGGGGGGTCATCCCGGTCCCCACTGAGGAAAGCCTGAGCCGCAAGGGGATTGAGGCGCACGGAACCCGCAAGACTCACCTCGCAAGATGGCGGCGGATCACAGCCATGTGCCACCCACTCCTACACCAGGGAGTCTCTATGAGCCGCAGTTACATCATCTGCCAAGCCGGAGGGCCCCAAACAAAATATAACCGCTGAAATCACGGTCTGCCGCTGTCTGGAGAAACACCTACTGCCCATAACGGATGTCCCCTGGCGGGGCCGAGAGCAGGAGGCAAGGGATGAAAGCGAGTAACAGCCAACTAGACTCACATGTACACCTACACAGAGGACAAGTGCTGGACTCACCGGACCACCGGGCCTGACAAGGGGAGATCTAACACACAACGATGAGTACCTGTGGTCGCCAGATCTGTGGCCGCCAGGGGAAGGAGCACTACATGCCAGCACAGAGACTCTCACAACCCCATAGACTCAACAGGGGGCAACAGCCTCTCGAGTACCACTTGCCACCTAACATGCTCTGAAATTCACCGCAGCCATATTGTGATAACTCACACTGTAATGCCTAACAATGATATCTTATGCTGTAGGAACCCCCTCAGCTCCAGTGGTTACTTGCTTGTTCAATTTGGTGAAGCTTACCTACCTATATCAGCTCAGCACTTACACACTGAGGCTATTTACCTGCATAGATTAAACATTTAGACATAAGTTGATTATTTTATAGGCTCGGTCATAAGCGTCTGGCCCCCTCAGGAGGGTTGCCTCTGAGCCTCACCTAAATTACTACTGTAAACATGCTTAACCGTGCTAGCCTGCGTAATTCACTTGTTTTTATCATTGATTTCATCTATGCTTTTCTTATGTTTTTTTTTGTCTATCTTTGTGTCGTGATAAGTAGCAATTACAGCACCTACTAGGCAGCAGATCGGATAGCCTGTTACTAAATAATCTCTCAATGACATACCTGCTAGCCGAACAACCAACTTACTTGCTTATTAACTGCTTATTGCATACACGCAAGACGCATCAGCATGTTTTAAGCATTACACTCACATACCCACTCATGTCTATGTAACCTACATCAACCACGTCTTAAGCTTTGTTATATATCCTAGACATGTTTGAATACCATGTGAAATAGCTTAAAAAAAAAAAAAAATGTGTGCCGTAACCTACTATGCCCTATATTTGTTCTTAAATGTATTTTGACAATCTTGTGTTTGCTATTGGGGCAGTGCAAGAGTTTGTGTTAACTATGTGCAACACGAAAAATAAAGAATTATAAAAAAAAAAAATGTTAGGCTTCTTTTAAATTTACTATGTTTTGTTGTATTAAATGTCTCTGAAAGTACAAATTTCCACAGTTCAGTGAAACTGTTTATGTATACAAACCGGGTGGTCTTCTACTCAAAGGTGCATTCAGTACTCATGAGAATTATACTCTTATGAAATATATATATTACAGGATGGGAATAAACTTATCACTGAGGAAGCTCAGAATTGCCATTAATCAGTCAACCAATCCCATTGCTCTCCATGGGTAACTAAATGAAAACTTCCCAGTTACATTTGTGGCTTAGAAATACACTAACTGGCTCAAATGTTGTTTTTGAAAAGTTTTGAAACTAAAAACAGCAGTCTTCTTCTTCTCCCACAGTGCCAAGGATACAAATAGTCTTCTTGAACATGATGCCTTAGTTAGCAAGAATGTTAGAGCTACATATAAATAATTGGGGCTGGCATTGTCAAAAAAGATATTTTAAGAATTGTTATACCATTAAAACAAATAATAACCTACTGCTGTTAAATTATTAAATAAACAGCCTTTTAGTCAACAATAATAACCATCTACACAAATTAACATGAGATATGTACCACAAATGTAATATATTACTAATACATCCTACCAACATTATTTCTGATAAATTGAAAGTTTTTTTTGGTCTTTAGGATTAATTTGCTATTGGGGTACAGGTGTTATTGACTTATCAATCACAACACGCATAGGGTAGAGGAAGAGATGGAACACCCAGGTTCTGTCACAAATCTCTTTTCATCTGGACACCACCAGAGCACATGAATTGATACTTTTCAATATACTGGAGCCACGTTCAACTACTTCTCTCCTTGGCGTCTTATACGTCCTTGAACCTGTTTCATTTTCTTGTACCAAAGTTCATGTCATCACTCCCATACATTTTCGTGTCAGTTGAGTCATTTTTCGGGCTACTTAAAACCATGACTCAGTTTCCTCTTTGCCCTGTCATGGTCTTTTATATCTCAGAGTGTGTTCCTATAGTGATTGGTGTTTTTTTTTTTTTTTTTACGCAGCTCAGTTCCTCGCTTACTTTGGTTCCTTGACTTGACTTGTTCACCAACCTAGTGCTTCTCTGTAACCCTTGACCTCAGCCTGACTCTGACTACTCTCTTTAAAAAAAATAAAAAAAATAAAAAAAATCTTAATTATTGTTATGCAAGTGCAATGACAAAAACAGTGGTAGCTGTATGCCATATTAGTGTGAAACTGTATATATAAAGTGTGCCATTTATATAAAGAAATGACTTTGCCTACACTAGAGTCTGGGTCACATGAGAGTATTTAATATGCAACAACCATTTGGATGGTCGGGTATATGAAGCAGTATGTATATAACTATAAGCTGGGAATGTGGCTAAACTGGCTGTGGTATTAGGTAATGATAGGGTGTCTTGCACATGTCATGTAGGAGTCCTCTCAGACCAAGGTTTGGTTCCAGCTTAAATGAAGGCAGAGATCTCTGCCACTTTCCCAGCTCCTCAACTATGATCGCTGCTGGTTGTGGCAGACTGTGGAGATAGCCCTAACTCCTGAAAGAACACTGATGCTTCTGCTGTGTGGACCTTCTTCAGCACCACTCCATTTGGCTCCTCTATGAGAGACCTAGGATTTCCCTATCATTAAGCAAAATCCTTGTCTTGGAGCAACTGGGTAACATGACCAATTAATATTCCTCCATCTCAGAGAGGTCCTGATAGAAGGACATAGCGTTGCCTTCAAAGGTATAAGAGGGTGCGCTTCTGGAAGCTTTCATTATAGCTAACTTAACCCAGGAGGGACAACTGAGTTGCAGAATCCTTGTACTTTGCTCCAGACAGGTTAAATACCTTGAAGATCCAATCCACTGTGATGGTGGAGGTTGACTTACTCTTCAACATGGCTAGAAAGAGTCTGTCTATGTAAGCTGGCAATTCAGCAACCGATATAGTGTGCGTAATGCCTCATATCATGTTTGCAGTGACTTCCATCCACCTTGGCCTATATAGTCTCATAAGACTCTCGGAGACTAGATATGTTGTCGACAGTTTCAGTGGGGTACTGGGTGAGATCTGAAACCTCTTTCTCCACTGCCTCCCCTCGTCCCCCAAGTGTGTTCACCTCTTCTTGGACCTTCTCCACCTCTGATGCTAATAGGTGCTTCAGGTCTATAAGAAGAGTTCTGATATCTCCCTTTGTAGCGGGTATTGTGTCCTCCCCTTCTGAAGAAGGGTTGCATATGCCCTCTGAGGTGCAGTCATTGGGAGCATCCATCTACTGTTCCTCCAATGATGAAAATTTCTCTGCTGTCATGGCCGCTGTCTTAGGCGCGAGTCTCTACAGGCCTCAGACCAGATAATCCCCAATATTTTGGGAACTGCCCAAAACTCACAACTTCAATCGCTTCCCCATGATGGTATGTGTCAGAGGTAATAGAAATATTAGTCATAAATAATATATTTTACTGCAAATATAGGCTTTGATAAGGCCACAAACCGGAGCTGTCTAATTGCGTGTCTTATCAGTTCTACTGCTGGCTCAGCCCCCTGACTACTCTCTTTTATAATAATAAGCCCGACCACATTGCTACATGGGGGTCAGAGAGCCTCCTGGCTTTGCCCTTTCAGCACCAGAGAAGAGAGCACATTGAGTTGTTCTCCACTGTGACACTGAAAGGGTTAAAATTCATTCACATTAAATATCTTGACTGCTAATACTTAGCAAATGGGATGCATTGTCCCTATAGTCATGAAATTCACTGCAGAAAATGTGTTTGTTTACATTCTTGAATGGAGTGGTATGAGTAATCCTAGCCAGCAGGCCTGGACTGGCCATCGGGGAAACCGGGCAAATGCCCGGTGGGCCGCGATGGCCACGGGCCGAGACCGGGGAGATCCAGCTGATCCATGCAGAGCCGGCGCTATCCGAGCGCCGGCCCCGCTGTGTTCCATGAAGGGCCGGTGGGGAGATCAAAGATATCCCTCACCGGCCCACATGCTGTCAAACACGGGAGAGAGGGAGGGAGACAGCCAGCCTGGAGAGGAGGACCAGGCGGAGCTCTAACTTGCAGCTCCGCCGGGTTTCTCTTGCGAGATCCGGACCATTGCCATGGCAACCGACCGGGACTCGCAAGAGTGAACTCTAGCCCCATAAGCTAGAGTTCACTTATCACGAGGACCACCAGGGATGGATGTCAGCAGCACGCCCCCCTCCTTCCAGGCTAAAGGTAAGAAGGGAAGGGGGGGTATAATGTATTTATTTTTATAATATATATTGTTTTTTTAAAATACATCAATATTGGCATTTACTTGCCTCCCCCAATACACAATCCTTGCAGACACACACATCACCCTCACCCAGCACCCTAGCATACTCACACAGCACCCTAACTCACACAGCACCCTAACACTCACACAGCACCCTAACACTCACAGCACCCTAACTCACACAGCACCCTAACACTCACACAGCAGCCCAACACTCACACAGCACCCTAACACTCACAGCACCCTAACTCACACAGCACCCTAACTCACACAGCACCCTAACACTCACACAGCACCCTAACTCACACAGCACCCTAACTTACACACAGCACCATAACACACACACAGCACCGTAACACACACACAGCACCCTAACTCACACAGCACCCTAATACACACAGCACCCTAACACACACAGTACCCTAACTAACACAGCACTCTAACACACACACAGCACCCTAACACTCACACAGCACCCTAACACACACAGCACCCTAACTCACACATCATCCTAACACACACAGCACCCTAACACACACACAGCACCCTAACACTCACACAGCACCCTAACACACACATCACCCTCACTCACACATCACCCTCACTCACACAGAACCCTCACACACACAGAACCCTCACATAGCACCCTAACACACACATCACTCTCGCACAGCACCCTAACACATAGCACCCTAACACACAGTGCCCACACACACAGCACCCTTACACACAGCGCCCTCACACACACATACTGCACCCTCACACACACATACTGCACCCCCCCCACACAGCACCCTCCCACACACAGCACCCTCCCACACACAGCACCCTCCCACACACACTATACTCCTCACAAATACACACAGCAGCCCCCAAACACGCTGCACGACTCACACACACACTCACTAGATCTCCTATAAGCACTCCTGAGTCCTTCAAACACACACTAGATCCCCTACACACAGACGCTGCACCACCTACACACACACTACATTTCTGACATATACACTGTGGATCCCCTATGCACACACTAGATTCCATTTAAGCAAACACATAGTGTCTCCATAAATGGGATACAGTAAGTATCCCAATTATGGAAACCCCTGAGACAAGTTTCAAGCAAACACAGCGCAAGCATGTTATTAAATTTGCTTGCGCTGTGCAGAACAAATACAGGGCCCTTTTCTCATGCCCTGGAAGAGCATTGAACCAACATGCTCACTTTGAGATGGGGTGTGCTTGTCATTGGGGATGACAAAACACACCCTATCTCTCTACGCCCCCTTTTCAGTGGGCCGCTGGGAATAAAAAATGCCCGTGCAGAATTTTTCCCCCAGTCCGGCCCTGCTAGCCAGTAAATAGTATTTTTCTGTGAAAAGGCAGTGGCAAACAAAAAAGCTAATTCCAGATAATAAATTGTAATTAGGAGCTATGTGCCTTCAAGTCTCTATGTCCCACTTAACCCTAAATCCTCATAACCCTAAGCATAAAATAATCCTTAATACCCCCCTCCCCCTCCTCACTATTCCAACCTGACATGTTACCAAGTCATAATTGTTTCTACATTTTCAACTTGGTTGTCAACTTACTACAACTCACTGTTTTGTGAACAGCCTCTCAGGGTCAGTAAAATACCCCAAATATCACAAACAATTCCCAAAGTTGTATCCAAGAAACAAATTCAAGTTCACTTCTACAGTTCATCCAACTTTTTCTACAAACAAAAGAACTCTTTTGTGTTTTAATTCACACTGTCTAAATTAACGTATAACAGTACAAATAGCAGTAGGCTTACGACATTAAGAAATTCAGTGCAAACTCCATTCAAATTCTTTAAAAAAAAATTACAAATATTTATCTAAGAGTGATTGGTAACTATTGCCATCATCAATGCTGTTAGCTAGCATGGCAAATGAACACTACATTTTAACAAGGATTCTGATAGTATGCATTTGTCATTCTTCAGTTCATTGATCCATAGTGAGTGCAGTTAGGGGTCTGCTTATGCAACACATATGACTTGCATATTGTGGGGCTGGTCATCAAGGAATGTGGAAAAAGTTTAACATCCCCAGCAAATACCATTGTAAACCAAACATTTGTTTCATTAAAACTACTTGTATTGTTTTCATACAGTACATTTGATTGCCAGCTTTTGTTTAGAGAGCCATCTTCCCCTCCTGCTGCCTTAACACGCCTGTCATTTGTTTCTTCTTGTTAATATCCTCATTATAACATTCTGTAAGAATTTGTTAGTGCTTTAACTAATAAAAATAATGGTAACAGAGTCCAAACTTGCTTAAAATATAAAGCATTTACAAATCTAAAAATAGACAGACTCTTCAAGATATATTATATTATCATAATGTGACACACAAGTTCTAAACAATCCTCCTTATCACCTAATAGTGCATCTCTGTCACATGGTATACAAATGGAGACAACAAGCCGGATAAGTAAACCCACCCAAAAAATATCAAGAGTCAAGACCAGCTAGGTCAGGGATAACAAAATGTCAAATATGAAGGCTTAGAATTAAAGGTAGTCCGAGTTTAAATGGGATCAGGCATTGACATCGTAACCTTGCATCAGTTGTGTGTGTGCACTTGGGTCCAAAAATGAACGTTGCAACAGGTATAAGAAAAACAATTATAAAAAAAAAGAGTGAGTGAAGTGAAATCAATGCTGCAGCATGATTTCTGGTGGGTAGTCTTACAGTATCTGGAAGACTTGGACAAAGTATTTGTGCTACTCTTGAGATGAAATATAGGACATTTCAGCCCATGAGCGAGTGGTTCAGCAGTGCTCATTATATGGAAAACCCTAATTTCAACCCTGTCGTCCTGGAGTGCATGCACACTAGGATACCATTCCTCCTTTATGGGTGGGCACCAGTGCCACCAGTCCCTTGATACGCTAGGACCCTGAGCAGAACAAAGAAAACAGGTAGGAGAGTATTTGGAGATAAGATCAGATAAGGACAGAGATATAGGGGGTGCAGTGTTATTGAACCTATTCTAGATAACAATCTTACTCCCACCATATGCATTTTATTTTATTTTTACATTATTTGCTTTTCTGGACCAAAATGTTACCTAATCTTATACAAACATACACATTAATTATTGTAAAATGTCTAAATGGGATTTATTATTATGATTACTTTGGTCTGAGCCATTAATATTAACGTTTTATTGGGATACTGTGTTAGAGTAGTGTCTTTATATATGTGACAGATGTTATTGGGTGAAGTTTTATTTTTATCAATGTGGCTGTCCCCAAATTGCTTCAGATAATAAGCACAGAATTCCAGGTAGATAACATTAATGAGTCGGTGCTCAGTTGTGCTTTGCATGCTGTGTCTAGGGAAATACATAGAGCTCAACAAGGCAGAATGTGGTGTTTTTTAATCTGTTTGTTAATATTCTTTCTATTACAAAAACAGGAGTAATACGCTCTTCTCAACAGGAAATTCTCTACATATTGCAAACACATTATACTTTTTTATGGGCGATCTATGTTGGACTGAGACACAGTAGCTGTGCAACTATCCTGGTCTCTTCCTATTGGCAAAACTCACATTTCAATTTTGGACATAGTTGTGTTTTCTTATAAATATGGTTATTCCAGACATATTGGGTACATGACTATATCAAACAGCAGAATAACCCAGTGTGCGTTTTGCTGTTCTTCAGTTCAAATAGACAGCTTGGGATCTTGGGATCTTGATCGATATCTCTGCCAACGGGTGGGAGGAAACCACTATTTTTAGAAGAGGGGAGAGGAAGTATAGAAGTTCTTAAAATTCAATGAAAATTGGATTACAAAACATTAATTAATATACCAGGTATTGCATTGTTATATTAATACAGAGTCTGACAGTGTTGCTGGATAACAGATGTTTTTACTCTTGGTTACAACACCTTCTAATATTATGGTAAGTCTGTTTTCTGCCAAAGTAAACTTAGCGGCTTTAAATATCTGCTAATTAACTATTTAGTTGTTTGCATTAACAAACAGCTACTGTCCAACGCCAGGTTGTAAAGAAGCTAAAAAAAAGCTTCTGTGCCTATATATAAATGTAAAGCAGTGGGAAATGAAAGGCCCATTTTTCCTTACCCCATACAGTAAGCATGTTACTAACTTTACTATATATTTTGTCACAATCAGTGGTAAGTAGGTGCAAAAAAAGTTGTGGTGGGACAAAAACAAAACATCCACAGTTTGATGCAGATAGAAAACTTACAGTTGCTCATCATCTGTATAATTCAAGATGGACATTAGGAAATCAACCTAAATTCAGAGAAATTATGTTTCAACAACTATCCAAGAACTCTCAAATTAACATGCAAATGAGCACAGCCAGGCATCACATACTTAAGATACATTGATTATGTACAACAGTAATTTTTCTATTTGCTTCAAATTGTGGAACATTTTATTGAGTTTGGTCTTACCACAAAATATTTGGGTTAAAACTATCATTACACCACAAAATACTTCAGACCCTAGTCCTCATAATAATCTGCAATACTTTTTCCAAATGTAAGTTCTTTAAATTTAACTTTGAGGGTAATTGAATATTTTAAGAGCTATATATCTTAGTTCAGAAGATCCTTGATTAAATCCATTCCTGCTGTGTGAAACGTAATTATTAATGCAATCAATTTTAAAGCATCATCAGTCAAACGTTAAGCTTCATTCCATGTATTACGTGCTAACCAGCAGCATCAACTTACAAAAAAAAAACCCTGCTAGTTACAACATATATTGTCACTACCTCTTGTGCATTCAGACGCACCATGACCAGGTACAAAATGGTGCTGTTTAACAAATGTACAAATCTTCCATCTGTATTAAGACCTAGCTGTCCTTTAGCTTGTCCTTATTCTGCCAAGTATTCTAAATTGCTATCCTGATGATTCATTTTACATTAGTATCTTGTCATCTCATATGGGTGGCTATTCCAATAATTTAGCAGTGTAGTTCAGGAATTGTTCATCATAATTATTTATCTTTAGCAGTAACTTTGGAGTTCACAGTTCTCTTGATCGATGCTTCTGTTGTTTTTTCAGGTTCAGTTTTCAATGAGGGTTTGTTCCCCAATTTTGAATGCAATAAATTTAGTGCATATGAAAAAAAAAATAACTTTCAAGATCTCTGCGCTTCAACACTTGCACAGTAAATGGCAGCAGCTAGAATAACTCTCCCTGATCAGGTAGATGTCTCGTCAATTAGTCTCACATTCTGATATTTGGAGTCTGATCTTAGTCCATAAAGCAGGGCTGCCCAAACAGTGGATCCCCAGAGGGTGATAAACCACAACTCCCATGATGCTTTGCATGCCTATAGCATGCCTTCACAATGACAAAGCATCATGGAAGCTGTAGTTTTAAAACATCTGGGGATCTACCCTTTGGGCACCCCTGCCATAAAGTCTTGTCCAGCAGAGGTTTACAAATTGTTATTCTCCAGCATCTATCCCCTAATCACATAGGATGAGTTAAAGTTCTTACTAAACTCAATAAACATATTGTGACTGCTATTGTGTGCAGCCTTAGCCCAGTCTCCATCCAAGGTAGAAGAGTGGTCTGTCATATTTACTTGTGTGTTAAGCGCCTACTTCATGCACCGATTTAATGAAAATTTCTCCTTTCGTGGTATCAACTCCAGGGAGGGCGGCACTCGTACAGCAGTGTCAGTTTTCTTGTACTGTATTAAAGACTAATTTTAAATTAGATAAATTTACCTAAATATGCCATGTGTCAAATCATTGGTGTTTATTTATGGTTTAATGGTCAACACTTTGTGTTTTAAATCTACAAGTTAGTCACATCTGCCTCCACTGGTACATACAAACACTTAGCATTCAGCATTTTGCAAACTGGACACACATTAAAAAAACCTTTCCATTTCATTGCTAAAGTAAAGTAGTGTACTATAAAAGGTTCATTCTGAGCATGCCCTCTTCACTGTGATTGTCTAAGCAAGTTGTCCTTAGTGTTTCCATCATACACCTGACCAAATTGTGCAGATAGTTAAATATGAAATAAATGTCTGTTTTTTTTAATATAAGATGTTTTTCAACTTTTCTGTTGTTAACTTGCCCTTTTCTCTTCACACATAGTCGGGCATCATTTTTAGTTAAATAACGACATGTAATACATTTTACCATCTATGGGAGACATTACCATCTATGAGATACGTTAAAACTTTAAGCAGCTGCTAATTACTATTCGTAAAATGTTAAAATTTGTGGCATGGAAACAGATAGTAATCACTAATGATAATGAATGCTGTTTCACTTATTTATTTATTTTAAACTGTAGGAAAAAGAAATGTTGGCACTCATAAAAAGCTTAAAGAGAAACTATAGTGCCATGAAAACAAACTAGTTTTTTTCTGGCACTATAGTTTCCCCTTTTGTCAAAGCCTACCCCTGTGGTGCAGAAGGGGTTATTAACCCTTTCTGTCCCTTACCTGGGTCCAGTGCTTATGTACCTCGGTGCTGGCTCAGCATCGCCCAAGCTCCTCCCCCCGACGTCCGCTAGAGGAGGAGTTAACCTATGCAGGTAATTATTGCAGTTTGTAAAAACTGCAATAATTACCACTCTAGGTTTAAGGTTGATGGGAGTTTGCACCCAGACCCCTTCAATGAGCTGAAGTGGTCTGGGTGCCTACAGTGTCCATTTAAGTATAACAAAGAAGGAAATGGTGACTGGAAAAAAGATGAGGTAAAAAATTGCAAGAGAGACACTGTAAGTGAGAGTTAAGTTTCACTCAAAACTGACACGTCAAGGGGGGGCAGGGCTTAGCAGGCGCTCAGCACAGGCGCCATTTCTAGAGCTCCAAGAGCCGCGCACCGAAAAATGGGAATTACCCGCTAACCCACCGGGATATCACAGATGGGCACACTGTCATCGGCTGCAGGAATCCAAGAGGCACGCTCTGATGCCTTTTTTTCAACAAACGGGCACAAAACAAAAACGTCGGCCTCCCAAGGCCTCTCACACAGTCGGCCTGAGAACCACACCGCACACCTCCACAGCCTGGTGGGACCCGGGCTGGCTCACACCCGGCCTCCAACAAACAGAGGTACAAGGGACAGGAGGGATGGGCAGAAAATCCCATAAATCACAGGCACATGCCCCCCAAGATACACAGGTCATAGGCATGCTGCTTCAACGTCCACGGCCACACAGAGAGCAGGAGCAGACCGAGACAGAGGCCTGTGCCCACCAGGGAAAGGAAGGGGTGAGTGACACTGCACAAAAGTCACCCCTAGCGGAGACCCAAACCATGCATACCCGACTACCTCAGAACCTGCGACCAGACGGGACATAGACAACCTGTTTGACCGCATCCTAAAGCTCTTTGCGGCTGACATAGCCGCGGTGCGGACTGAAGTACAGGCAGTAACCGCCCGGGTCCAGGCAACAGACGTAACTATAGCCGACTTGCAATGGCAAATTGCGGCAGTAGGAGATTCCGTCGCTCGGCTGCAGACGCAACACTCTGAAACCTCCCACAGAATAGGTGCACTTGATGAAAGGACACACCAGAAAAATCTAAAGATCAGGGGAGTAGCAGAAACAGTGTCAAACGAGGAACTACCACACCTCATCAGGAGAATGGTGTCTAAGTTACTCCCAGCAAAACTAGCCAAGCAATTCACACAAGATGGGGCATACCGCATCGCCATGTCCCCTAGGGCACCACCCACAGCTCCAAGAGACATAAAATTGCGCTGTGACACGAGACAAGACAAACAAGCCTTACTAAGAGCTATGTACAAGCAGTCACCTCTGGACTTTGAGAACCACAGGATCTCCACCGCTCCACCCTACTATGGAGAAATTCTATGAAACCCATCACCCAACGGCTGCAGGAGGCTGGCATACAATACCGCTTGTATACACCCAGAACCCTTACAGCACTCACAGAAGGAGGACAACTCAAGGCTACAGACGTGGCGGAGGCGGCCATCTTCCTGGCAGCGGTTGGCAGCGGTTGGTATAAACGATGTCCCGCAGGAGCGGAGAGCCCGAAACACTTCTGGGACTTGGGACGTGGACAATATAACCCCTTTTACTCCGCGGAATGGACAGGGAGCTGTGACATAATGTGACACCTTACTTTACTTTACAACATCAAATGATACCACACTCTATATCAAGTAATACTGTAGAGCTGATTCTTGCAAATATAAATTTATTAAATATGTAAAGATAATGAAATATCTCGAAAAGTATTATTAATGGCAAAACGTATCTACAATCTCACCATGACACCTAAACAATAATAAATATATACAATAAGCCCCCAATATAATCCGAAAATGACAATAAAGCAACGTGCACAGAGGCATTAAATGATAGAGAGCCCTCTATCTGCTATACAAAATGTACACAAGAGTCCATCAACAATGTTGAAAAAAACGTTTCAGCACCCCACCGATGACAAACAGAGACCCCCTACAGCATCCAGCAAACATAGGAAGACATAGGAGGACGCATTGGACATAGGAGGGCTCACTGGACGTTCCTCTATTCTGTTACAGACCGGAGATAATCCCTTAGCTAAAGATCCTCTGACTTCAAATATTGGTGAGATCTAACCATTAAGCATTGGAGCAACATTTATATACAACTATCAGTGTACACATATCTGGACTGTAAATATTTTTCTTTTATATTTTTATTTTTTCCCCTTTTTTTCCTTTTTTCTTCTTTTTTCATTTTTTTGGATATATTCCATTTTTCACATACATTTTTTCAACATTGTTGATGGACTCTTGTGTACATTTTGTATAGCAGATAGAGGGCTCTCTATCATTTAGTGCCTCTGTGCACGTTGCTTTATTGTCATTTTCGGATTATTGGGGGCTTATTGTATATATTTATTATTGTTTAGGTGTCATGGTGAGATTGTAGATACGTTTTGCCATTAATAATACTTTTCGAGATATTTCATTATCTTTACATATTTAATAAATTTATATTTGCAAGAATCAGCTCTACAGTATTACTTAATATAGAGTGCGGTATCATTTGATGTTGTATATATTATTGTGAGGTACCAGGAGTGGGTTACCCAGATATCCAGCACCTTTTAGATGGAAGAGTGCCTGTACACTTCTCTTTGTTGTACTTACTTTACTTTACGCTAAGTTGATATGTTCCGATTTTTTTTCTTTTTTTTTTAACTCGCCACCTCGTTCTCACCTGTTCCCGACACCTTGACCGTACTGACCTGACTGGAGCTCCAGAATAACCTCTGCATAAAGATAGTCCAAACCCTAGCGACGACACTCACTGTGTTCACCGCTGAATGACTTTACGACACTCTCCCTCCCCACGACATCCCCTATGGTTAGGCACCATGCAAAAGCCTATGCGCACTGGAACACACTCTCATGCCCTTACAAGGCACTCTGACATCAACCCCATGCATACTGCCAGTGGGTATAGGTTTCGGGTTCACACGCATTCACTATGTCTCTCTAAATACATACACAACCCATAGCAGAATAAGAAGACCATAAGGGACACACGGGCCCTAGACAGACCGGACTAGCTCCCAACATTCAACTATAACACCCTCTCGAGGGCACTACACCTAGACGTCATACAGACACGGGAGCCCTTCACGCTAGACATTAATCTCGGTAAACAATTTGACACTTAGTCCAACGGTTAGACACTCCTGACTCCTCTATTACGACTAATTACCATTTAACCCTTTAAGTCCGGAGGACGTACTATTACGCCACGCAGAAACCGGCTCTAAACGCCGGCGAGCGTAATAGTACGTCCTCGCTTTTATTGCCGCCCACGTGGCCGGCGGTATTCTCCCGCTGCAGATCGCGGTCGGGGGGGATGCCTGGCCCCCCGGGCAACCCCCCCTGTGGCCGGTGACCGCGATCTGCAGTCTCTGATCGCAGTGACAGGCTGTCACTGCGACCAGTATTCAACATGTGTCAGCCGATTTCAAATCGGCTGACACATGCGGCCGGCGGCTTTCCCGTTGTGCAGATCGCGGTCGGGGGACTTACCTGGCCCCCCAGGCAGTCCCCCTGGGGTCAGTGACCGCGATCTGCTAAGTCTGATCGCAGTGACAGGCTGTCACTGCGATCTCAAAGCACTCTGATCGCAGTGACAGCCTGTCACTGCGATCAGTGTTACATGTGTCAGCCACATGTAACTGGCACAGTGATCCCCCTGCAGATTGGAAGGGGGGAGTGCTTGTACCACCCAGGCACTCCCCCCTGTGGTCAATTACCCAATCTGCAGGAGGTGATCACAGTGACAGGCAGTCACTGTGATCACTGATCCTGTGTGTCAGCCAGTGATGTGAAATCACTGGCTGACACTGTCTCTGCCCCCTGTCCTGTAAAAAAAATAAAATATTAGTTCAAAAAATAAATTAAAAAAATTACAGTTACAAATAAAATATACTTAGATCATATGTATTATATATATATGATCTAAGTATATATATATACACATACACACACACACACACACACACATTTACACATACACGACGTGTATTTAAATATTAATAAATATATATATATATATATTAATATCAAATTACACGTAGACTGATACTGATTAAATATATATATAATTATTGTTATATATATATTTATATATAATATAAAAAAATATATATATGTAAATACGTAAAAAAATAAAATTAAAAAAATATTTAAAAATAAATAATAAAAAAATATAGATGTGTGTTATTTCGTTCTAACTGTATTGTGATAATAATATATATATATTTATATCAAAATACACGTAGAACAAAATAATATATATCATAATATATATATCTATATACATAAATATATACGTATATATACCTATATATAAATAAAAATATTTCAAAAAAATTATATATATATATACGTATATATACACAAATGTATATATATACATATATTAATTCTACACATATATTTATGTAATAATTTTACATAATTAGGTATCCTAATTAATTACAATTAGCGGGACCTGCCTGACAACCCATGCCGAAAGTATAGGGAATTTAATTTGCTAGCACTATATTTAACCCTATAACTTTCCAAGACACCATAAAACCTGTACATGGGGGGTGCTGTTTTACTCGGGAGACTTTGCTGAACACAAATATTAGTGTTTCAAAACAGTAAAATGTATTACAACGATGATATCGCCAGTAAAAGTGACGTTTTCTGCATTTTTCACGCACAAACAGCACTTACACGGACGATATTATTGCTGCAATACTTTTTACTGTTTTGAAATACAAATATTTGTGTTGAGCGAAGTCTCCCGAGTACAACAGTACCCCACATGTACAGGTTTTATGGTGTTTTCAAATGTTACAGCGTCAAATATAAGGCTTGTGTTTCATTTTTTTCACATTAAAATTCGCCAGATTGCTTACGTTGCCTTTGTGACCCTATGGTAGCCCAAGAATGAAAATTACCCCTATGATGGCATACCATTTGCAATAGTAGACAACCCAAGGTATTGCAAATGGGGTTTGTCCAGACTTTTTTAGTAGCCACTTAGTCACAAACACTGGCCAAAATTGGCGTTTTTTGCATTTTTCACACACAAACAAATACTAACGCTAACTTTGGCCAGTGTTTGTGACCAAATGGCTACTAAAAAAGACTGGACATACCCCATTTGCAATACCTTGGGTTGTCTACTATTGCAAATGGTATGCCTTTATGGGTGTAAATTTAATTCCTGGGCTACTATACAGTCTCAAAGGCAACGTAACCAATCTGGCAAATTTCAATTTCAAATGTAACACGCTATATTTGACCCTGTAACTTCCCAAAACACCATAAAACCTGTACATAGGGGGTACTGTTTTACACGTGAGACATCGCTGAATACAAATATGTGTATTGTATTGCAGTAAAAGCAAACAGTATTTTGACATCCACAGTTAAAATGTCACATAGAACTAAAAAAAATTAAAAAAAAAAATTTTTCTCCCATTTTTTTAATATATTTTTTATATTAAATTATGTTTAATACCTAAATATTTGATGTTAAATGAAAGCCCTGTTTCCCCTGAATAAAATGATATATAATAAGGGGGGATGCATTTCATATGAAAGAGGTGAATTACGGTTGGACAGACATATAGCGCAAATGCCAGGTTTTGTTTACGTTTTGTTCTGTTCACAACTTGTACATTTGGCTGCGGTGTTAAGGGGTTAAAAATGTGCAATGTTTATACAAGCCATGCTTTATTCCACTATGTATGTCAATAATTAACTTGCCCGTGCTGTCGTGGCATTGCAAGTACGTATGTTACTGAGTTGATGCACAAAAAAATAAAGAATTAAAAAAAAAAAAACTGACACGTGGAGGAGGTGTAGTGGGTGCTGGAAAAAAAGAAATGGGAAGGAAACAAAACGTATGATTTTAACTAGCATTTTATTTGGTAATTGCAGTTGATATATTAATTAGAATAATAAATACCTCCCGCATACATCAAAGCACGTAAACAGTACTTTGATATCTTGGTGCATACATGTAACACTGGTCTATTAAAGCGCTGTTTAGTAGACATGTGCAGGAAGGCACACATAGAGTCAGGACAGACAGGCATGTAGATATATACTTAATGCATGTCTGCCATGCGTGTCCACTTAATTTAACCCCCCTTGCTTGCTGAGCTGTCAGTGTCAGGATGTACACTATCAGTATTATTTACTAAAGTGAGAATTCAAAGTGGAGAAGCCAAACTGAAAGCATCAATGACTTAGAGAAGTTTTCAGTGCTTCTGTTTTGACTTTAAATTTGAAATTCACTTTGAATACACCTTGAATTCTGCCTTTAGTGAATAACTCTGCATATGGCCAAAAGCATGTGGACACTTACAGTTCAGGTGTTTTAGCCACACCTATTGCTAAAAATCCCGAACACAGCCATGAAATCTCCATACACGGCCATTGACTTATTATATATTTATAATGGTCGTACTGAAACATGGCACTGCCATAGGGAACCACCTTTACCACCAGGGAATTTTTGAAGTTTCTACCCTACTAGAAGTGCACCAACTATCGTAATTGCTACTGTTGTGAAGTAGAAACATCTAGGAGCTGACAAAGGCGTGAAGTGGTATTCTCATAGGTGATGGCATTGAGTGCTGAAGCATATAGTGTCTAAAATCACACTGTGCTGTATGGTAATAGCATTCTGCAGGAATTCAAATCAAATTGAGAACCATGCATTTGCTATAAGCAATACGTGATTACGCATTCGATTTTTAAAGGTTACATAGAGTTATATTTCAATATTTACAAGTATTAAAAATTGCTGTAAAATATTAATTGTAACATAACTTTTAATAGTACATCATTAAAACTGGGCAGTGGGCACCATTATTTTCTCGAGTTTCAATAGACATCTTTTGCGCTATTATGTTATGAGCTTGTTGTGTTTTGTTTCCTCTCTGCGACTGGCTCCTTTGGATATCAACTTATAAAAAGGTAATGCTGACCCTGGCTAATGTAGAGACCCAGGGCGGTTATTTGTTTGGTGAGTCTCAGTATACAGTCATCACTGTATAATATTACCTGCATTAACTGGGACCTTGAGCTCGCTAAAGAAAGACTTCATAACTATAGACTTTTATTGCTCTGCTCAGGCAATTTTGTAAAGAGCTTCTTTATTGTTTTTATAATGTATCTTGTTATACTTTTATTTGTTAATTTATAGGTTTTGATGGTTTTTAGAATTCTTATAATAAGATTTCATCATGCACTCCTCTTACAATATTTCATTTTAATTATTGTGATTGTCATTGAGACTACAATCTTTCTATGTCATTATTTCCTTTAGAATATTTGATTAAATACATTTAGGAGTGAATAAATATCCATCTGATTTTTCTCCACCTTACTATGTGGGTATGAGATACCGTGTTTTCGGTGTCATCTTCATCATGTAGTGCCACTAAACCATCTCTAGACATTATTTAATACTTCATTCACTTAACTGAGACTTCACTTGACTTAATAGCCCTTGACTCTTTATTCCTGCCAGGGGTGGAACAAGTTCTTTGTCAGAATGCACCATACTGCACATAGCCTCACAATGTCAACAGTCCTGTCTGCACTTAGTTCATGACATTTTGGGAATTTCTCCATTAATAGCTGTCATGTTTTTTCAGATGCTCTTAAAGGTTCTCTTAAAGTCTTTAGAAAAGTCCATGCTATTGACATGAGAAGAATCAAGGTAATACATTTTGTTGGTGTGCAGCATTGATGTGTACATTTATAAATTATATATGTACACATCATATATAAATAAATATTTGCCACTAAAATATCCCTTGGATTTTTGCCTATACAACAAAATATTTGCCTCAATCAAAATATTGCTGTTTATTTTTATGAATACATTTGCATTTTTCAGTGGAAATGATGCCATCCTGCAAATGTGGTTGTTTTGCCTAAATGTTACTGAACTGTGGATTATTTTTTTAATTTTTTTACATGCTGCTTAAGTGTGATAAGTATAAATGGATAGCTACTGTATTCATGCGGTTAGTAGGCATTGGTGCTGATGAACCCATGCTATTGTTTCTGTTTATTAGACAAAGTCTTTATTTTAAAGAAACATGTAGAATTTGAAATTAGTCTCCTCCCAAACTGAGCATAAAGAATGATTTGTGAAAATATATCCGTCTTCTGGGTCATACTAACACACATCAAAGAGTATGACCTGAATGTTAAAATACAAGACAGATAATTGCATTTGATCTTTTGGCTAGAGATTGTTCTTTTTTCTTGACCTAAAAAGAGAAAAGGAAAAGCTATATTTTCTCTTTAATTCATTATAGGAATTAAAAGTCCAATGGGGAAAGACAGCTTTATGTACCATGTAAATCAAGGCCGACCGAAATTATGTGGCATGCAATTCACAATGTACAGCTGCAGTACGTACAACAAGCCATTTAGACGATAATCTTTCAGACAATCTTGAGAGCAATCCATTCTTTCAGTCCTGTAGATGATGCTCTAAGTGATGGGGATTAATGGATCCAAAATGGCAAATATGATTTTGTAAAAAAAAATGTTTCCATTGTTTTTAGTATAAACTAGGGCAGCTTTGTTTAATATGATTAATTACATCAAATACACCGTGCTCTAAGCTAGAGATTTGGGAGCAATTTATTTAATTTGATTTTAGTATCAGACCATTTTGAAAAGTACAATCAAGAATCATATACCAATGCAGCAATACAATGCTGATCGCATGTGTATAGCAGAAAAAGAAAACGCAGTACAAAACATAAAATAGATTGCAATGCACAAACATGTTTACTACCTTTGTCTTTCTATACAGGATGTTATTTTATACACGTTGTGTATAGCAGTGAGCAATATATTTTCTTTATAATTGTTCCATAAGTAGTATGTACTGTATGGACTGTATGGATACCTCTGTCAGTGCATGCCACTACTGTAGAATCTATGTGCAATCTGATGGCCACAGCTTACAGCATTGGCGGATCCAGGGGGGGGGCAACGGGGCAATTGCCCCCCCCGAGATTCTCCCCTGCCGGCTAGTGCAGGGCTGACATTGCCCAAGTGCCAGCCCTGCATTGTGCCTGCAGACCGGGAGGGAGATCAGTGATCAGTGATCTCCCTCCCCGGTCCGCAGGCACATTACTGACAGCCGACCGGCAGGGGAGGGAGAGAGGACCCGGGAGCTGTTACCAGCAGCTCCTCCGGGTTCTCCTCTCGCGAGATTTGGAGCGTTGCCGCGGTTACCACGGCAACGCTCCAAATCACGCGAGAGTGAACTCTAGCCCTGGAGCGCGGGCTAGAGTTCACTGGAACCACTGGACCACCAGGGATTCCCCACTGGGACCACCAGGGATCCAGAGATGTCCCCCCTCCTCCTCAATAAAGGTAAGAAGGGAGGGGGGACATAATATATTTTATTAAATACATTTTTATTTTTTTATTAAAAAGCCTCCCTTCCCTCCTCCCCTCCCCCATACACACTGCCCCCATACACACTGCCCAACATACACTGCCCCCATACACACACTGACCCCATACACACTGCCCCACATACACTGCCCCCATACACACTGCCCCCATACACACTGCCCCCATACACACACTGACCCCATACACACACTGACCCCATACACACACTACACACACTGACCCCATACACACACTGACCCCATACACACACTGATCCCATGCACACACTGATCCCATGCACACACTGACCCCATACACACACTACACACACTGACCCCATACACACACTGACCCCATACACACACTGACCCCATACACACACTGACCCCATACACACACTACACACACTGTCCCCATACACACACTACACACACTGTCCCCATACACACACTACACACACTGTCCCCATACACACACTACACACACTGTCCCCATACACACACTGTCCCCATATACACACTGTCCCCATATACACACTGTCCCCATACACACACTGTCCCCATATAAACACTGACCCCATACACACACTACACACACTGACCCCATACACACACTGACCCCATACACACACTACACACACTGACCCCATACACACACTGACCCCATACACACACCATACACACACTACACACACTGACCCCATACATACACACACTGACCCCATACACACAAACACTGCCCCATACACACAAACACTGCCCCATACACACTACACACTGCCCCATACACACAAACACTGCCCCCATACACACACTGTCCCCATACACACACTGTCCCCATACACACACTGTCCCCATACACACACTGTCCCTATATACACACTGTCCCCATATACACACTGTCCCCATACACACTACACACACTGACCCCATACACACACTGACCCCATACACACACTACACACATTGACCCCATACACACACTGACCCCATACACACACTGACCCCATACACACACTACACACACTGACCCCACACACACTGCCCCCATACATACACACACTGCCCCCATACACACAAACACTGCCCCCATACACACAAACACTGCCCCCATACACACAAACACTGCCCCCATACACACACTGTCCCCATATACACACTGTCCCCATACACACACTGTCCCCATATACACACTGTCCCCATACACACACTGCCCCACACACACACTGCCCAACAAACACTGCCCCATACACACACTTCCCCCTTACACACACTGACCCCATACACACACTGACCCACAAACACTGCCCCACATACAAACACTACACACACTGACCCCATACACACACTGCCCCCACAAACACTGCATCCATACACACACTGCCCCACAAACACTGTCCCCATACAACACTGTCCCACAAACACTGTCCCCATACACACTGCCCCACAAACACTGCCCCATACACATACTGCCCCGCACACACTGCACACCTATACACACACAGTGCCCTACACACCCTGCTGCCCCCCCATACACACATTGCCCCAAACACACACACACGACCCCCCCATACACACACTGCCCCCCATACACACACTGCCCCACACAGACATACAGTGCCCCCCCATACACACACTGCCCCACACAGACATACAGTGCCCCCATACACACACTGCCCCCTAACACACACACTGCCACCCTTACGCACTCACACTCACTTCACCGCTCACACACACACTGCACCTTTCACACACACTTCACCCCTAACACACACCACTTCTCCTATGCCCTATATCCCAGCAGACCCCAGGTAAGTTGTCAAACTGTTCTTAAACGGTATGACTACTTACTCCGGGGTGGGATCCTGGCACTACTGGCACCATAACTACTACACTGAGCTGTAGTGGTTATTGTGCTAGGATTATTTTTTTAAAATAATCTACAAGTGCCCCTCCCGAGATCAGGCTCTGGATCCGCCACTGGCTTACAGAGAGCCTTTTATTCTTCTGAGAGTAATGAAATGAGTTCCAATTCTGTTGGGTAACAGAGATATTATGAGACTTACCATAAAGCATTTTGATACCTCTCCCCGAGGGACAAGTGGGGGAAATGTAATAACAGGTCACAATTTTTATTTCTTGGTTTTTATCTTCGATACATGCGTAGGTTTATAACGGTAAAGACACCACTCAAACATGAAAGCAGGTGCAGTTTAATTCATGAAATTAATTAAATAAATTTAATTAAATGAACAGTCAGCTATAAGTAGAAATATGCTAAGTGGCTTGTCTAGATATTTCAAATTTGTATTCTTTGAACAAGATATTATTAGAGTAAAAAATAAAACAGAAAAAATATATGTATACATAAAATACTAGAAGTCTTGCACTCCTACTTACTGTTGCTTCCACCCAGTGCTTGATAGCACAAACTTATATATAGCCAAAGGAGAAAGGTACCAGCTCTCCAGGGATTTTCAAAGTTAAAAACTTCTTTTATTGAAAGAGTGTCAACTCAGGTCGACGTTTCAGTTCAAAATATGAACTTTCTTCAGGTCAAACAAAAATACAATGACTAGCCACAACCAACAAATAGGACGCCCAATCAGTTAGGGTTGGTGAGTAATTGATTGGGCGTCCTAAATGTAGGTGGGGGGTAGTCATTGTATTTGCAACAGCAAGACTTCTTGTATTTTATATGTATATATATATATAGAAGGCTTGGCCTGTAATTGTGGGAGGCACTTGGTTCCCTATATAAACCGAGTGAGCCCCTGCTTACCTGTCTTCGACGTTCTCGGAAGTGCTTCAGTGTACTTCCGGTTCACGGGTCCGTGACGTCAGTTTCCCGCCCGCCGGCAGCCCGGTTTCAAATGCTCTGCTGTTGAATTCGTGAGTTATACTACTCAGACGGCAAAAAACGTAAGTTTAGCCCTGACTCTCGCGGGCTCGTGTCTAACTCCGCTCCGTGCAAACTCTCGGTTCGTGTAACACGTTCGGTTACACATTCACCTCGCAATGTCGATTCGCATGTTCAGCCGGGCAGGGATGTCTTACGTTTAGCTACATGTGTAGCCGGTTCGTTCAAACTGTTACATTTTCATGTATAATTGTCACATTATTGCAGTCAAATAAATAGATAATTTTAATTAGCTATGTCTAACAAGTGTTACATAGTTACATAGTTACATAGTTAGATAGCTGAAAAGAGACTTGCGTCCATCAAGTTCAGCCTTCCTCACACCTGTTTTTTGCTGTTGATCCAAAAGGCAAAAAAAAAAAAAAAAACAAAAAAAAAAACCCAGTTTGAAGCACAATTTTGCAACAAGCTAGGACAAAAAATTCCTTCTTGACCCCAGAATGGCAGTCAGATTTATCCTTGAATCAAGCAGTTATTACCCTACATTGAAAGATTATATCCTTGAATATTCTGTCTTTGCAAGTATGTATCTAGTAGCTGTTTGACCATCTGTATGGACTCTGATAAAACCACTTCTTCAGGCAGAGAATTCCACATCCTGATTGTTCTTACAGTAAAAAAAACCTTTCCTTTGCCTTAGACGAAATCTTCTTTCTTCCAGTCTAAACGCATGGCCTCGTGTCCTATGTAAAGTCTGGTTTGTGAATAGATTTCCACACAATGGTTTGTATTGGCCCCGAATATATTTGTATAATGTTATCATATCCCCTCTCAGGCGACGTTTTTCTAAACTAAATAGGTTTAAATTTGTTAACCTTTCTTCATAGCTGATATGTTCCATTCCTTTTATTAATTTTGTAGCCCGCCTCTGCACTTTTTCAAGTGCCATGATATCCTTCTTTAGAACAGGTGCCCAAAATTGCACAGCATATTCAATATGTGGTCTTACCAGTGATTTATAGAGAGGCAAAATGATATTCTCGTCCCGAGAATGAATGCCCTTTTTCATGCATGACAATACCTTACTGGCCTTGGCCACTGCTGATTGACATTGCACATTGTTGCATAGTTTGTTGTCTATAACAATTCCCAAGTCCTTTTCGTGTGTTGTTATCCCTAATTCACTTCCATTAAGGGTATACGTTGCTTGTGTATTCTTTACGCCGAAGTGCATAACTTTGCATTTTTCAACATTAAATTTCATCTGCCATTTGAGTGCCCAGTCCTCCAGTCTATCTAAAAGTGTTAAGTTAGTTCCTCTTTTTTGTCCGGTCTAATATAAACGTACTTCCTTTCTCTAAAGTTTGGGTTCTTAAAGTTACTTAAATGATCCCCTTAAAGGTATATAAAAAAAAAAAAAATAATAAAAGAAAATAAATAGATAATTAGATGGCTGTTAATATCCTCTTTTTCTGTTAAAGACCTTACTAGTACTGACACTACTTGCAAGTGGCCCTTCGCGGTTATACGAATTCGCAGCGTTATTAAAGAGGTAGGCCTCCAATTCACCCAATTCGTTTGTATGTTTATTTCAGGTAAGCAAGTACTTGACATAAATGGGTCACGTTTCTTTCCCTTTAGTTCCATTGGTTCCCTTCAGGACAAGCGTTATCCTCCTGTCTTTAGTCAAATATATTAGGTTCAAGTAAGGATCATTCCTTCCTCTACAGTATACCTAGTACGAAACTGTCAGCAGGTACGTTTACTTATGTGCCCCTGGGGGGGATTAGGACTAATTGTAAAACTCCCGCCAATTTAGGTATGTTCCCATAGGCCTCTTTGCCTATAAGTTTAGTGGTCCCGCAAGGCATAAAATCAGCCCTTCCGTTCAGAGGTTCAGGCCAATCGTCCCAACGCTTAGTTAAAGCCTTGCTTCAATTCATAGTTAGGGCCTCACCCGTCACGGCCAAACGTTTGTACATTCTTTTACGTGTCACCGAGAGGCCAACACCCTGCCACCCACCTCAGTGGCACTAAGGCCCCACGAGCCAAACCATAGGTAGTGCCTCTCATAGCCACTTGGCAAGTAGTTAGGGCCTCATCTGCCACCAACATAAGCTAGTTAATACAATTTCGCCTGAAGGCACTAATCTAGTAAGCGGGGTCCCTGCGGTAATATACAGTACTGTACTAATCCAACCTGTCTGCCTCACGCCCTTAGCATGTCCAACGCATCTGTACATGAAGACAATCTGTCGGTTACCAGCACCCCTCTCAGATCAGGCATGCAGAGAAGGCAACCCATCCCTCCGAGTCCAGCTTCCAGCTATCGGTCCTGGACTATCCCTAAAATCACCGCAGAACTCAAAAAGAGGAATATCCCTTATCCGGCTACAGCTTTTTCGTTTGTTGAACTCTACTGAGGATAACGAAAGGCCTGGCCCTAGTTCAGAGGTTAACGTACAAAATAGCCTGGCTGAATTGCACGCCATGATGGCCTCCCTGGTATCCTCAGTAGCTACTATAAATAATAGGTTGGATAATCTGGAGGCTAATAATGTTCCAACAATCCCAGAAGTTCCCGGGCCTGTTGCTCAGCCCGCGCCTAACCCTAGAGGTAACGATAACCCTCTACCAGCTAAAAAAGCTACTAATGTAATCAATCCTATTCACCTCATACCGCAGACTCTGAGACGTGACATTATAGAGGGCAAGGACGTTAACTTGGCCTCACTACTGATAGCGGCTCAAGACGTTGTAGAGAACAGGGCATACACGTTTGAGGATCTGTCAGTAGTGATGAAGGCTAGAGATCCTAGACTAAATAGGAAACTTAACATTCCCGAATTTGTCTTGGCATTTGGTCTTTACAGAGACGTGATCTGTACAGCTTTTCCCCTCCGCAGAGAGGAGCTAGACTTATACCTACACAAAGTGATAGAGCTAGCTTATAAGTATGGGGGCTTTGCCTTTTACGATTATCACAAGTCATTCTCATCCAGATCAGCCGCATCACTATCTCAATATAATACAGTCACAGACTGGGGACAGTTAGACACAGAATTATTTCTGATGCATTTTGCAGGTCTCAAAACTCCTTCCTGCGCCATATGCTCATCAGCAGCTCATTCGGTTAATTTCTGTCCCGAAAATGTAGCAATCCCTTCTACCAGTAGCGCCAACTCCGATTATCAGTCCACCTCTACCCAGAGGGAGGTAAGAGACAAATTAGGCAGGCCGATTGTTTTTCTGGGTAAAGCTCAAGTCTGCAATAATTTCAATGCTGGGGGTTGTAGTTATAGTGCCTGTAGGCTGCTACACGTGTGCTCGCTTTGTTTCAGGGCACATGCCAAAACGATGTGCCCTAACAGATTGTACCCTATAAAAGGCTTCCACTCCAATAAACGTACCTAATTTGCAACGTTACCTGTCTAATCATCCTTCTTTACATCTGGTGGAATTTCTCACGACAGGGTTCACTCACGGGTTTCACACAGGGTTTGTGTCACTCCCCACAGGTGTCTTGGAATGCCCCAACCTACAGTCAGCTCTCACAGACCCAGACACCTTACAAGAACTCTTACAGAAAGAAGTCACCAATGGGTTCATGATAGGCCCTTTTACTACACCACCTTTCTCCTCCTGGAGAACAAACCCACTAGGTATCGCCACAGGGAAGTTTAACAATAAAAAGAGACTAATTATCGACTTTTCTGCACCTCACTCATCTTCTACACCTAGCCTAAATGCACTAATCCCATCAGAAGACTTTTCACTGCAGTACGCCAGAATCGAGGATGCCATACAAGCTATCATTAACTCCGGGAAGGCGGCCTGGTTAAGTAAATCAGATATTACTAACGCCTTCAAATTACTTCCCATTCATCAGTCACTCTGGCATCTGCATGGAGTTAAGTGGCAAGACAGCTACTATTTTGCTACCAGACTTACCTTCGGCTCCAAAAGTAGCCCCAAGTTATTTGACCTATTCGCCGAAACTTTAACCTGGCTACTCCTGAACTTCTGCAGATGTCCAGTTGTCATACACTACTTAGACGACTTCCTCACCATCGAACCACACCAGTGCACTCCACACAGCCTTAATCACATGCTCACTCTGTTCAAAGATTTAGGAGTCCCTATAGCCCAGGACAAAACTGAAGGTCCCAACACGGAGATTACTTTCCTGGGGATTACGCTCAATTCTGTCTCAATGCAAGCCAGCCTGCCCCAAGAGAAAGTAGACAGAATTCTTTCTTACATAAACATCTGCACGTCACAAGGCACTTGCACCAGGAAACAGCTACAGTCACTACTCGGTTCACTAAATTTCGCTATGAGAATAATTCCACTGGGCAGGTCTTTCATTTCCAGAATCCTCTCTCTATTGCACAGTCTCCCTGACGACGACTCCACGACACCCATAGACGAATCAGCTACAGCTGATCTAAAAATGGGGCAGCTGTTCCTATCCTCTTGGAATGGCAGGTAGCTATTTGTTCCCCCCATTTCTGACGATTCCCCAGTACTCTGGACTGACGCTTCAGGTACCATAGGTTATGCGGCCATTTTTGGCAATGAATGGCTATATGACTCTTGGCCGATTGAGACCTCCTCGCTCGAAAATTTCAGTACCACCTCTGCACTTTTCGAGATTTACCCTATCGTAGCAGCAGCACACACGTGGGGTAAAGAGTGGAGGGGGCAGTCAGTCAGATGCTTTTGTGATAACTTAGCTACGTGTAATATCATTAACAAAGGCCGCTCTCAGTCCCTCACGGTTATGAACTTGATCAGAAGACTGACTTGGCTAGCAGCTAATCTCCAATTCTGCATAACCTGTGTTCACGTCCCAGGTATACAAAATACCGCTGCTGATGCTCTGTCACGCTTTAATTTTCAGGAATTCTTCAGACTGCATCCAACAGCAACCCAGCAACCCAGGGTACCTCCAAAATTCACAGACCTAATAATGCATTAAGCTCTCTCTTACACCATAGTGGGACACTCGCTCAGGCAGGTTTATCCCTTAATACAAGGAAAGCTTATTCCAGAGCATATGAACTGTTTAAAAGATTTGTTCGTGATTACTGTATAATAAATGTTTTTCCATTGAAACCATGGTTGCATTTACAACTTTTTGCCACTTTTCTCTTAATCTAGCTTACAACACAATCAAACTCTACTTAACGGGAATTCAACACTACATGTTAACCTGCTTTCCCAACAAATCTCCATTCCTAGCTTCCTACCCAGTTAAAAGTGTCCTCAAAGGCGTTCAGAAATTATCAGTACACATACCCACTAAGCGACTTCCCATAGATAGTAAGCTCTTCAAGAATATCTCCGATGTACTCGACATGTCCCCTTTCGAACAAATCACAAACCTAATTATCAAATCCGCGGCTTACTTTTATGGTTTCTTGAGACCTAGAGAATTTACTGTAGAGAAAGCTTCCGACTCCAAGTCATGCCTCCAAAAGAAACACCTAGTTAAAAAACAGGACCACTACATACTATCTATTACTCATACCAAAACGAGCCAAACAGGTCCACCAGTGGAAATTAAATTTTATCCCACATCGACCAAATGGTGTCCTATCCGAGTATTGGATAAACTAGTGGGATCCCAAATTACTTCCAACCCTGATTGCCCACTTCTAGCTATTCAAGGGAAGCCCCTAACCACTAAAAACTTTATGCTTTACATACGCATGTTATTACTCCGGTTGGGACAGAACCCACATTCATTTTCGGGCCATTCATTTCGCATTGGAGCAGCCACAGCTGCCTCAGGTAATCATGTACCAACACACATCATTAAAAATATGGGGAGGTGGAAATCATCTGCATACAACAGATACATCCCCAATCCGGAAAAAGAGATAAGAATGGCTTTCTGTGAAATGTCTAAATAATGTATTGCTTAATAAACGCATATGACTTAATCGCTTCTTATTTTTTGACCTCTTTTACAGGCCTAACCTCACGTCAGTTTCGGCACACCTCAACTGACTTGCTCTTAAAAAACTGCTTATTTTAAGTTTGCTTTCCTTACGTCCTCGGAATGTGCCGTACACAAATAGAAGGCTTGGCCTGTAATTGTGGGAGGCACTTGGTTCCCTATATAAACCGAGTGAGCCCCTGCTTACCTGTCTTCGACGTTCTCGGAAGTGCCCCTCCCACCGCACCCTCAATTTATTATCATTTTACCTAGGTGGGCCCTCTTTTACAGGCCTAACCTCACGTCAGTTTCGGCACACCTCAACTGACTTGCTCTTAAAAAACTGCTTATTTTAAGTTTGCTTTCCTTACGTCCTCGAAATGTGCCGTACACAAATATATATATATATATATATAATTTTTTTTTTTACTCTAATAATATATTGTTCAAAGAATACAAATTTGAAATATCTAGACAGGGATTTTTTAACTTTGAAAATCCCTGGAGTGCCCTGGTACCTTTCTCCTTTGAATACATATCAATTTTTTAATTTTTTTTATTTTAATAATATCTTGTTCAAAGAATACCTATGTGTATATATATATATATATATATATAAATATATATATATATAAATATATATATATATTTTTATTTTTTTTATTTAATATAAAAGAGGTTCATTCTCAGTCATTTTAAGATATGTTAAATTATACTTCAGAACTTGACCGTGTCCTGTGGAGACAAAACATTTATTTAGAGTAATGGCATAAACCAATGCTACCTGATAGATTTCTTATTCCAGTCACTGTGAAGATGTAGCAGTGATATGTTATTTCTCTGATAAAAACAGGCATTTCTGCAAAAACACAGTAAGAGTTCTAGTGCCATATTGCGGTTTCATCCCATTGTCCTGAGGTCCTGGCACTACCACGTCACTCTCACAAAGGCTCTGTTACAGAGAGGAATGTGACTCCTGTGTGCTGTATTAATACTGACACCAAACTATACTTTGGCATTCTTTCACTAACAGCTCAATGACATTGTGTCTTTGTACTGCAAGTTACTGCATAGTGAATGATTGAAACAATAGGCATAAATGTTTATCTGTCCTATACAGTAAACTGGGATATGTTGTTTTTTCATTTCAAGAGAATGGATAACATTCAGAGGCTATGCTTTATGTATCTGCATTTCCATATTACACTGGTTCTCCTATTTCCTTGAATTGCAACATATATATTTAATGGAAGAAGCAAAGCACACTGCAGAATGACCGAACGTGTCTGACTGCAAATCACAACATTCTGTAATGTAAATGTCTAAAACTGAGATGACATGAAAATTGAAAAAAAGTCTGCCTAAAGAATGGGCTTCATTTACTAAATATACTATGTATACACATGACATTTGCACAGACGTTATTCGGCATGTGCTATAACCTTATACTAAATAAGACACGGACACAGTTAATTCTGTTGGAGTACAAAGTCCACAGCTTTTATTAATTAAATTATAATAAATTAACATAATTAACATAATTTAGGGTCATTGTCCAACTATACATTAAGTTACTATACCCCCCACACAGTGCCCCTGACAATGACCCTACCAATTGAACAATAAATAACCAAATAACAATTCACTTGAAACACGGCCTACCAAAGAGGCCCCACATCATACTGTTAACTGTAGGGGTGTACCTCAGACACCCCTACACCCCCAGGTTCGTCGCCACCGAAGAGCTAGAACCAACCAGTCCTTAATTCCATCAGGCCTACACCTCGGCCTGTCCAGTTCAAACTCCACGCCAAATTCCAATTCTCACTACGCCCTGTTCCGCCGCTGTGACTAAACGGAACTGCTAAAATTAGGGAGGGTGGGTGGGACAATTTACAGGTAAGAGAGGCTCTGGTTAAAATGGCCCCTACTCTAACAAGGCTGCTCTTTATACTCCCTATCTCCACCCCCAAGCACCATTACCCTAACCCAACCCCCAAACACTAGCACCTGCCCACTCCCTGGCTCTGTCAAGGCCCACTCCTCCCACTGCGTTGTTCCATGGGCTTCAAATACAGCAGATCTGAAAGACTGTGTTGCTACAACATTACAGCTTGCAAAATGATCTTTCAGGGATAATGTGTTAAGTCCAGCATTTTTTTTTCTAAGATTTGCATAATCACAGAGAGAGATTAATACAGTAGTATTAATTATAAAGGATAGGTCTGTCTGCGAGTCTATCTAACAATCTATCTCGTGGCAGGCACTAACTGCTGAATAACGGCAACACCCAGAAGACTTGCTGTTTTGGAGATGCTCTGACCAGGGCCGGACTGGGAAAAAAATTAGGCCCGGACATTTTTCAATCAGAGCGGCCCCATAAGGGGGCGGGGCCAGAGAGGGTGTGTTTTGTCATCACTAATTACAAGCACGCCCCCTCTCAAAGTGAGCATGTTGGTTCAATGCGCAGAGCCGTGCTGAAGAGCTCTGGCATTAGGAAAAGGCCCTGAATTTGTTCTGCACAGCGCAAGCAAATTTAATAACATGCTTGCGCTGTGTTTGCTTTTAAATTGTCTCTGGTGTCTCCACAAGTGGGATACTAGAGGACAAAAGGGCCAGGAAAGTGTATGGTGCATGTGTTTGGAGCCTGCTTGACGGATTGCGTGTGTGTACAGTGTGGTGTGGTATTGTGTAAATAGGTCAATTTAATTTGTGTTTGTGGTGTATTATGTGTGGCTAGGGGCTGTAGAGAGTGTGTGTATAGAGGGCATAGTGTTATAGGGGATGTAGCGAGTGTGTGTATAAGGGCTGTAGTGTGTGTGTGTGTATAGGTTACGTAGTGTGTGTAGGGGTTGTAGAGAGGGTGTGAATGTTGTATGTGTTTGCTGACAAGGAATGCAGTGTGTGTGTATAGGTGACGTAGTGTGTGTAGGGGTTGTAGAGAGGGTGTGTTTAGAGAATGTTGTATGTGTTTGCTTACAGGGAATGCAGTGTGTGTGTATGTGTGTGTATAGGAGTTCTAGTGTGTAAAGGACCCAGAGTGTGTATAGGAGATTGTGTGTGTGTGTGTGTGTGTATGTGTATAGAGGATTAAGAGTGCATATAGGGTAAGGGATCTAGTGTGTATCTGGAGCGTAATGTGTGTAGTGGTGCAGTGTGAGGGGTGCTGTAGTGTGTGTGTGTATATATATATATATATATATATATATATATTTGGACGTATTGTATGTGTGAGGGGCGCAGTGTGTGTGTATGTAAGAGGGGTGCTGTGTGTGAGGGTATTTTTATCTGCCGTCACATTCTAGGTTTCTAATTGTCTTTGTTAACTCACTGAGGGTTTATTTTATTTATATATATATATATATATATATATGTGTGTGCTGTGTGTGTGAGTGAGGGTGCGCTGTGTGTGTCTGAGGGTGCTGTGTGTGTCTGGGTGCTGTGTGCGCGTCTGGGGGTGCTGTGTGCGTGTCTGGGGGTGCTGTGTGCGCGTCTGGGGGTGCTGTGTGCGCGTCTGGGGGTGCTGTGTGCGCATCTGGGGGTGCTGTGTGTGCGTCTGGGGGTGCTGTGTGTGCGTCTGGGTGCTGTGTGTGCGTCTGGGTGCTGTGTGTGCGTCTGGGTGCTGTGTGTGCGTCTGGGTGCTGTGTGCGTCTGGGGATGCTGTGTGCGGCTGGGTGCTGTGTGTGTCTGGGTGCTGTGTGTGTCTGAGGGTGCTGTGTGCATCTGGGGATGCTGTGTGCATCTGGGTGTTGTGTGCATCTGGGTGTTGTGTGCGTCTGGGGGTGCTGTGGGCGTCTGGGGGTGCTGTGTGCGTCTGGGGGTGCTGTGTGCGTCTGGGGGTGCTGTGTGCATCTGGGTGCTGTGTGCGTTTGGGTGCTGTGTGCGTTTGGGTGCTGTGTGCGTTTGGGTGCTGTGTGTGTCTGGGGGTGCTGTGTGTGTCTGGGGGTGCTGTGTGTGTCTGGGGGTGCTGTGGGTGTTGTGTGTGTCTGGGGTTGCTGTGGGTGTTGTGTGTGTCTGGGGGTGTTGTGTGTGTCTAGGGGTGCTGTGTGTGTCTGGGTGTGCTGTGTGCGTGTCTGGGTGTGCTGTGTGCGTGTCTGGGTGTGCTGTGTGTGTCTGGGGGTGCTGTGTGTGTTGTGTGTGTCTGGGGGTGATGTGTGTGTCTGGGTGCTGTGTGTGATGTGTGTGTCTGCGGGTGCTGTGTGTGTCTGGGGGTGCTGTGTGTGTTTGGGGGTTGTGTGTGTTTGGGGGTTGTGTGTGTGTGTGAATGTATTTTGTATTTAAATTAAAATATATATTTTTGTATTAATAATAAAAAAAAGAGTTATATCCCCCCTCCCTTCTTACCTTTAGCCTGGGAGGGGGGGAGCCGTTCTGCCATGAGGGGGGGGGGGACCATGCTTCCTTCCCTGGTGGTCCAGTGGTGAGAGTGAACTCTAGCCTGCAGGCTAGAGTTCACTCTCGCGAGATCTGAGCGTTGCCGTGGTAACCGTGGCAATTCTCAGACCTCGCGAGAGGACCCGGCGGAGCTGCTGGATAGAGCTCCGCCGGTCCTCTCTCCTGCCTCCCTCCCTCTCCTGCCGGCGGCCGCATGTCAGTGTCTCTGGGCCGGTGAGGGAGATCTTTGATCTCCCCACCGGCCTATGGAGACACACAGCAGGGCTGGCGCTCGGATAGCGCTGGCCCTGCAGGGGCTGGCAGGGGAGATCCTGTGCTCTCCCCTGCCGGCCTCGGCCCCACGGCCATCGCGGCCCACCGGGCATTTGCCCGGTATGCCCGATGGCCAGTCCGGGCCTGGCTCTGACCAAGTGGTCTAGCCATAACTAATTGGCCCTTGTCATAGTGATTCAGATCTTTTTGCTTGCCCATTTTTCCTGCCTTCAACACATAAAATTCACTTGCTGTTTTATGTATCTCACTCTTGACAGGTCCCATAGTAACCATATAATGAATGTTATTCACTTCACCCGTCAGTGGTTTTAATGTTGTGGCTGATCAGTGGAAAAAAACACTTGGGATGTCTCAATGTAGTATTGATTTCACCCTTCCCTATTTATGTGCTGAAAATGTATTGATTCTTAGTAAATATACTACTACTGTAATGCAACGTTATTTTGTTCGACTTCACTGCTCACAGCTCATAGTGCAGTGCACAATGCTCTGACACTTGCATATCACACAGTTATACTGATGTTGTACAAAACTATTACTTTCACACTCAGTGAACCAAAGGTTTTTTTTTTTTCTACAGACACTTAAAACATATATATGTTTTAAACTGTAAATTGCTGATTCCAAGTTGGTGTTAAGTTGGCTAGCAGTAGCACACTGCATTAGCCATAACCACCAGTGTCACACAAGAATGAATGCAGCAGACTACCTAGAGCTCAAAGTTTTGTGAATGCCAATTTGACAGTAGCAAGGCAAGAGGAACTGTTTTTTTCTCTCTCTTTTTTCTTTTTTTTGTTTATTACTAAACAACACAATGCACCCCTAAATATATTCTTTCTGCAAAAACAATGGCAATATACTATACAATGCACAATGGCAATATACTATCTCCCAATCAAAGTAATTTTAAGTACTAGTGGCTCCTTGCTAGGTAGATAGATACAACAGTGCCCTAAACCTACTCTCGGATAGGGTCATTGACACAATGACGATTTCCTATCTCCCACTCAAAGTGTGTTTCTGTTCCATTTGCAGTAGTTAGGTAAACCTATTATCATACTAGAACCAATCACCAAGGCTATCTTCCACTCCCACACAAGTATCTATCCTGGGCTGTCTCCCTCAATTTCCCAGTCAAAGTGTCTGAAAGAATCCTGCTTGGAAATGCTACTACCCTTTCTTTTTTTCCTCCATTGGTCAGTTGTCACCTGATCTGTGAATGAAATCAACAATTACTGGTTAACTATCAATCATCTTTTGCTACCTCTTTTTTGGACAGGAGATACAGCACTTATGTTTGCACAAGCCTCTTGTCCATCATGGCAAATTAAGCTATCTCCATTCAACCTCCCTTTTCTCTTGTGCCAGGAATGGCAGTTTGAATTATAAACAAAATCGAGCAAGTTCGAGCACTGCAGAAGTCGTTTGTGCTGAGATTCTGGCATTTGGTAGTTTGGATATCAGACGAATTGCAGTTTGAAAAAACAAACAAAAAAAACATCTCCAAGTGTTCTAATAAAACATGTATTCCCAACAGTATAGTCCTTGTGTGACTGTTTAGGTGACTTGCCCTGCTCTGCTCGTGATGAAAAGGTGATTTTACTCACCTTTTCTCCCACTACGCACCAGTTTTACTGTAGCTGGTCCAGCCTCCATGGCTGAAACTATAAATCTTGATGATCTCAGCCAATCCAAATCTTTCTCATAGGAAAGCATTGGGATGCTATTGCACATGTACAGCAAAACTCTGCAGTGCGCCAATCAGCATCTCCTCATAGAGATGCATGAATCAGTGTATCTCTGGGGAGAACGTTCAGCGTCTCCATGTAGGCTGTGGAGACTCTGAACGTAAGTGCTACACACAGTACTAGAAAGCACCTCTGTCTGAATGACTGTCACTAGAAGTGTTACTTAGCACCAATGTAAACACTGCCTTGTCTCTGAAAAGGCAGTGTTTACATTAAAAAGCCTGAAGGGACATGCTATAGACACCAGAACCAGTGCATTAAGCTGTAGTGGTTCTGGTGACTATCGTGTCCCTTTAATGTTCTCTAAATAGAGAGTGCATGTTTGACATTCACTGTTGTTATCTACCAAATCTTAGTAATACACTTACATGTTTTTAGGATGCATATGTAAAATCAAGATTTAACATTGACGATCCAGCCAGATTTTACAGCATATAATTATAATATATGGACATTAAATAAATGGATATATTCAAGAAGTGCTTCTTTAACTTTTTTCACAGAGACTCAATTAACATACATGGCATCACCATGGAGAAATTGTGCAATTTTAAAATTGGTTCTGTGACTGACCCTTACAAAGTAATGCAATATATAACACAGTCAATTCTAGAAAAATTCTTTCCCTCGAGTCAAAAAGCCTCTATTGCACTGGGGTAGGCAGTGCAGCTACAGTTACCAATTTATTCTGGCTAATCACCTGAGGCCTTTTCTAACCACTGGGATCCCTCTGAAAATAGCAAGGGGACCAATTTTGGGTTACCTCCCAGGGGTTAAGAACTGCAACAATAAATAATGGTCTATGTAACTGACAGTAGCAAATTAGTAACACGTAGTGGAAATCTACTTTAAAACTTATTGAAAGAGCTGCAATATGCAGATAGATAAAGAGGCTATCAACCTAGAAACATAGAAACATAGAAACATAGAATGTGACGGCAGATAAGAACCATTCGGCCCATCTAGTCTGCCCAATTTTCTAAATACTTTCATTAGTCTCTGGCCTTATCTTATAGTTAGGATAGCCTTATGCCTATCCCACGCATGCTTAAACTCCTTTACTGTGTTAACCTCTACCACTTTAGCTGGAAGGCTATTCCATGCATCCACTACCCTCTAAGTAAAGTAATACTTCCTGGTATTATTTTTAAACCTTTGTCCCTCTAATTTAAGACTATGTCCTCTTGTTGTGGTAGTTTTTCTTCTTTTAAATATAGTCTCCTCCTTTACTGTGTTGATTCCCTTTATGTATTTAAATGTTTCTATCATATCCCCCCTGTCTCGTCTTTCCTCCAAGCTATACATGTTAAGATCCTTTAACCTTTCCTGGTAAGTTTTATCCTGCAATCCATGAACCAGTTTAGTAGCCCTTCTCTGAACTCTCTCTAAGGTATCAATATCCTTCTGAAGATACGGTCTCCAGTACTGCGTACAATACTCCAAGTGAGGTCTCACCAGTGTTCTGTACAATGGCATGAGCACTTCCCTCTTTCTACTGCTAATACCTCTCCCTATACAACCAAGCATTCTGCTAGCATTTCCTGCTGCTCTGTTACATTGTCTGCCTACCTTTAAGTCATCAGAAATAATCACCCCTAAATCCCTTTACTTAGATGTTGAGGTTAGGACTGTATCAAATATTCTGTACTCTGCCCTTGGGTTTTTACTTTACGTCCAAGATGCATTATCTTGCACTTATCCACATTAAATGTCAGTTGCCACAACTCTGACCATTTTACTAGTTTACCTAAATCATTAGCCAATTGGCTTATCCCTCCTGGAACATCAACCCTGCCACATATCTTAGTATCAGAGGCGGCTCTAGACTTTATGAGGCCTTAGGCGAAACGCAAACATGAGGCCCCACTAACAAAAAAGTGTCACATATAGACATTGATGCACTGTCTACCTGTGTATGTGCCTGAGAGTGTGTCTGACAGAGAGTATCCTTGTGTGTGTGAATGTATGTCTCTGTGAGCATGTTTGCGTTTTTGTCTGAGACCCTGTGTATGGGGTAGCTGCTTGAAGTGTGTTGTGTGTATGGGGGGTGATGGTGAGAGGCGGGTGATGTGAGAGGCGGGTGATGTGAGAGGCGGGTGATGTGAGAGGCGGGTGATGGTGAAAGGCGGGTGATGGTGAGAGGGAGCGGGGGGTGATGGTGAGAGGGAGCGGGTAGTGTGATGGTGAGAGGGAGCGGGGGGTGTGATGGTGAGAGGGAGCGGGGGGTGTGATGGTGAGAGGGAGCGGGGGGTGTGATGGTGAGAATAAGCGGGGGGTGATGGTAATGTGAGAGTGAGGGGGGTAATGTAAAAGTGAGGGGGGTAATGTAAGAGTGAGGGGGGTAATGTAAAAGTGAGGGGGGTAATTTAAGAGTGAGGGGGGTAATGTGAGAGTGAGGGGGGTAATGTGAAAGTGAGGGGGTAATGTGAGAGTGAGGGGGGTAATGTGAGAGTGAGGGGGTAATGTGAGAGTGAGGGGGGTAATGTGAGAGTGAGGGGGGGTAATGTGAGAGTGGGGTAATGTGAGAGTGAGAGGGGGTAATGTGAGAGTGAGAGGGGGTAATGTGAGAGTGAGAGGGGGTAATGTGAGAGTGAGAGGGGGTAATGTGAGAGTGAGGGGGGGATAATGTGAGAGTGGGTGGGTAATGTGAGAGTGGGTGGGTAATGTGAGAGTGGGGGGGGTAATGTGAGAGTGGGGGGGTAATGTGAGAGTGGGGGAGGGGCTAATGTGAGAGTGGGGGGGGCTAATGTGAGAGTAAGGGGGCTAATGAGAGAGTGAGGGGGTAATGTGAGAGTGAGGGGGTAATGTGAGAGTGAGAGGGGGTAATGTGAGAGGGGGGTGATGTGAGAGTGAGAGGGGGGGATGGTGAGTGGGGTGAGGCTGAGGGTGTTGACGGAGGGCTTTGCTGAGGGTGGTGGGGGGTGAGGCTGAGGGTGGTGAGGGGGGTGATGCTGAGGGTGGTGGGGGGAGTGATGCTGAGGGTGGTGGGGGAAGGTGGTGATGATGAGGGTGGTGGGGGGTGGTGATGATGAGGGTGGTGGGGGGGGTGGTGATGATGAGGGTGGTGGGGGGTGGTGAGGCTGAGGGTGGTGGGTGGTGAAGCTGAGGGTGGTGGGGGGTGAGGCTGAGGGTGGTGGGGGTGAGGCTGAGGGTGGTGGGGGTAAAGCTGAGGGTGGTGGGGGTAAAGCTGAAGGTGGTGGGGGTGATGGTGGTGGGGGTGATGGTGAGGGTGGGGAGGGGTGATGGTGGTAGGGGGTGAGGCTGAGGGTGGTGGGGGTGGTGGTGGTGGGGGTGGTGGTGGTGGGGGGTGAGGCTGAGGGTGGTGGGGGGTTATGGTGAGGGTGGGGAGGGGTGATGGTGGTGGGGGGTGAGGCTGAGGGTGCTGGGGGGTGATGGTGAGAGTGGTGGTGGGTGATGGTGAGGGTGGGGAGGGGGTGAGGCTGAGGGTGGTGAGGGGTGAGGCTGAGGGTGGGGGTGGGTGATGGTGGTGGGGGGTGAGGCTGAGGGTGGTGGGGGGTGATGGTGGTGGGGGGTGATAGTGGTGGTGGGGGGTGAGGCTGAGGGTGGTGGGGGGTGATGGTGAGGGTGGGGAGGGGTGATGGTGGTGGGGGGTGAGGCTGAGGGTGCTGGGGGGTGATGGTGAGGGTGGGGAGGGGTGATGGTGGGGGGGTGAGGCTGAGGGTGGTGGGGGTGATGCTGAGTGTGGTGGGGGTGATGGTGGTGGGGGGTGAGGCTGAGGGTGGTGGGGGGTGATGGTGAGAGTGGTGGGGGGGATGGTGGGGGGGTGAGGCTGAGGGTGGGGGAGGCTGAGGGTGGTGGGGGTGGGGGTGAGTCTGAGGGTGGTGGGGGGGTGATGGTGATGGTGGTGGGGAGTGAGAGTGGTGGGGGGTGAGGCTGAGGGTGGTGGGGGGTGAGGCTGAGGGTGGTGGGGGTGATGGTGGGGGGGGTGAGGCTGAGTGTGGTGGGGAGGGAAAGCCTACCTTTCCCTGGTGGTCCAGTGGGTTCCCTGTTGGTCCGGTTGCCACTGCTTCTGGTCTGCAGCTCCGCATAGCTGCAGACCATGTAATCTCGCGAGATTTCAGAGCGTTGCCGTGGTAACCCGCGGCAACGCTCTGATTGGCCAATTCTCGCGAGTCACATGGTCTGCAGCTCTGCACACTGCGGAGCTGCAGACCAGTGTCTGCGATGGTGGCCGGGCAGCCAGGAGGGGCCTCGCACCCGGCGGCATACCGGGCAAGCCGCCGGGCCCCCTCCTGGTGTCAGGTCCTCGGTCACTGACCGAGGACCTGACACACTCTGCCCACAGGTGGTTTAGGCGGCCGCGAGGCCCCCGCCAGCGCGAGGCCTTAGGCGGCCGCCTAAACCGCCTAATTAGAGAGCCGCCTCTGCTTAGTATCATCAGCAAAAAGACATACCTTACCATCAAGACCTTCTGCAATATCACTAATAAAAATATTAAAGAGAATGGGTCCTGGGAACTGGTGACAAGCCCAAGCTTCGAATATACTCCATTGACTACAACCCTCTGTTGCCTGTCACTCCGCCACTGCCTTACCCATTCAACAATATTGGAATCCAAACTTAAAGATTGCAGTTTATTGATAAGCCTTGTATGTGCAACAGTGTCAAATGCCTTACTGAAATCTAGGTAAGCAATGTCTACTGCACCACCACGATCTATTATTTTAGTTACCCAATCAAAAAAATCAATAAGATTAGTTTGGCATGATCTCCCTGAAGTAAACCCATGTTGTCTCTGATCTTGAAATCCATGTGTTTTTAGATGTTCAACAATCCTATCCTTTAACATGGTTTCCATCACTTTCCCCACTACTAAAGTAAGGCTTACTGGCCTATAGTTGCCCGACTCCTCCCTATTACCTTTCTTGTGAATGGGCACAACATTCGCCAACTTCCAATCTTCTGGGACTACTCCTGTGAACAATGATTGGTTAAATAAATCTGTTAATGGTTTTGCTAGTACACCACTAAGTTCTTTTAATAGCTTTGGGTGTATTCCATCAGGTCCCATTGACTTATTTGTCTTTACTTTTGATAGTTGAAATAGAACCTCTTCCTCTGTAAACTCACGTGTAATAAATAACTCATTTATCCTTTTTCTTAACTGAGGTCCCTCTCCTTCATTTTCATCTGTAAATACCAAACAAAAATATTCATTGAGGCAGTTAGCTAGACCTTTATCCTCTTCTACATACCTTCCTTCTTTTGTTTTTAATCTAACTAATCCTTGTTTTACTTTTCTTTTCTCATTTATGTATCTAAAAAAGTTCTGTCCCCCTTTTTTACTGACTGTGCTATTTTCTCTTCTGTGGATTTGGAAGCTCTTATAGCTTGCTTAGCCTCTTTCTGCCTAATCGTATAGATCATTCTGTCTTCCTCACTCTGTTTTTTTTTATAATTACTAAATGCTAACTTTTTGTTTTTTACTATTTTGGCTATTTTGGCCACATCTGTGGAGTACCACAGTGGTTTCTTGAATTCTTTGCTTTTACTGACAAGCCTAATGCAATTTTCCGTTGCCTTCAGTAGTGCAACTTTTAAATAATCCCATTTCTCTTGGACGCCATTTAAATTGCTCCAGTCTAATAATGACTCCTTAACACATATTCTAATTTTAGAAAAGTCTGTTTTTCTAAAGTCTAAAACTTTTGTTTCTGTGTGGTGTGACTCAGTCACTGTTCTTATATTAAACCACACTGACTGATGATCACTGGATCCTAAACTTTCACCTACAGTAATATCGGATACCAAATCTCCATTTGTTAACACTAAATCTAGTATGGCCTCTTTGCGAGTTTGCTCCTCAGCGACTTGTTTTAGAGACAATGCCAGTAGGGAGTTTAGAATATGTGTGCTCCTGGCACAAGCAGCTATTTTTGTTTTCCAATTCACATCAGGAAGATTGAAGTCACCCATGATGATAACTTCCCCCTTCATTGTCATTTTAGCTATTACCTCAACTAGTAGATTATCTAACTCTTCAATTTGTCAATAAATCACACCTACACGAATTACTGTGTGATTACCAAATTGTAACGTAACCCAAACGGACTCTATGTTCACCTCACTAACTTTTATTAGGCTAGATTTTATGCTATCCTTCACATACAGGGCTACCCCTCCCCCTTTCCTGCCTTCCCTGTCTTTTCTATATAAAGAGTACCCTGGTATTGCTATGTCCCAGTCATTTTTCTCATTATACCATGTCTCAGTAACAGCGACTAAATCTACACTATCAGTTGCCATTATTGTCACAAGTTCATGGATCTTATTCCCTAAACTGCGAGCATTTGTAGACATGACTCTAAGCTTATCATTTTTTAACACACTTGCTACAGGCACCTTCTGTCCTTGTTATGGGGGACAATTGGATTGATGTTTTATCACCCTTTTGCCCCCCCCCCTCCTAGTTAAATACATGCTAGCAAAACCTCTGAACTGCTCACTGAGAACATTTGTTCCCTTTTGAGAAAGATGCAAACCATCTTTTTTGTCCAGTTTATTTCCAATCCTTGCTCCTGACACCATTCACCAAGCCACAAGTTAAAGTCCCTAATACGCACCTGCCTGTCGTTCTGAGTGTTATGCACAGGCAGAACTTCAGAGAATGACAGTGTGGAAGAAACCTGCCGTATATCATTGGCAAAAAACACTAAAAACTTCCTAAACCTCTGAAACCTCATTGCAAGCCAAGTCATTTGTCCCTAGATGGACAAGTACATCCAATTCCCCTTCCTGCTTTGCTCGCTTAACAATATTACAGATACGTCTCCTGTGTCTGTGAGCAGTAGCACCGGGAAGACACCTCACAAGACCACCATTGTCCATCTCCAAATCCCCCAACAACAACTGCTTTCTATTAGGCCTCACCATAGTCTCCAAGCCTCTCTCCACAACATCACTAGCCTCAGTGCCTCTCTCCACAACACCACTAGCCTCAGTGCCTTTCTCCACAACACCACTAGCCTCAGTGCCTTTCTCCCCAACACCACTAGCCTCAGTGCTTCTCTCCACAACACCACTACCCTCAGTGCTTCTCTCCACAACACCACTAGCCTCAGTGCCTCTCTCCACAACACCACTAGCCCCAGTGCCTGTCTCCATAACACCATTGCACTCTGAAAGTGCAGAAAATGAATTATGTAGAGCAACAGACTGTGCAATATGCCTTTTATCCACAACTCTAAGTCTACCAGATCCTACAGTGATCCATATGCCATTCCTATTATGTCCCTGCGGCAGTGGCTTTGCAGCAGTTCCAGCCTGAGTTTGTTTCCCAGATAATTTGCAAATCTCAGACTTTAAAAATACAATCTCCTGCCGCAAGATAGAGAACTGTCTGCAGATTAGACAACAACCAAACCTCCAAAAAGTGGAACGTGAAACAAATGCATAGCAACTATTACACTGAACTAAGTCTGCCATTCCAATGAGGTGAATCATTTAAATCCAACAAATCTTAACTTTTTATTTATCCTCCTGAATACCTCAGATTACCTCCAGTTTATCTCCAGAATATCTCCAACCACACACACTTAGAAGCAACACTAAGATGAAGCAACCAAGCTATTTAAGCCAAGCTAATGACAACAACCCTTATATACTCCTAAAATCACCACCCACTAGGAATGTTTAACACCTGGGTAGGCCTCTGCTTATTTGCAAACTAGCTAATAGCTAATTTAAACAGCAATCAATAGCAAGTAGCTAACTAATCAAATCAAATGCCTTATAATTACCAACAGAAAATCAAACCTTGTGCAATTAGTAACCTTTTCCTACAGATGAATCTTACCTGTAACAGTAAAAAAGAAAACTCTTAGCACAAATCTTAGACAGTTGAAGCTTCTGTAAAACTCTCCAGAATATCTCCAACCACACACACTTAGAAGCAACACTTAGGTGAAGCATCTCCAACCACACACACTTAGAAGCAACACTTAGATGATGCATTTTCATTGGAGCACACATAAAAAGAGTAATGTTAACATACATGATAATCCCAAAGGAATCCATATATCCAGTATTACCAATGATTATTATTCTAATATGATGCAATATTTATAAATGATCTAGGAACGTGCTGAAAAAACGCACAGATTACTATATTTTTTTTTACCGTTTACCGATGTACTGAGTTGTATTTTAATATTCCATATTTCACTTTGCCACCTTTGAAATAAAAATAAAGGTGGATATGGTCAGGCTAGCAAAATGGTTAGAAGATCAAATGCCCTGGGCTACATTTAGTTGTTTAATTTGCTCTGTGTTAATTATGGTACTTAATGTGTTATGTGTCACACCGTCTGCTTGACTATACTTCTTTCACCATAAATACAAAAAAAGAAAATAATTCTCTAATTTCTATCTTAGTATTACATGTGACTTGGAGCTTGTAATGAAGTTCCTTTTCAGAGGCCCACTTGAGGTTCCAGCCCCTGTTACCTCCTACGGCAGCTCCTGACATTAGTAGAAAAATATATCGAATGATTCCTTAAAGCCTATGAGTGGCCGATGTGGCTCTAGAACAGAGAATAAAGGCTGCTTTAACTTTATGGGAATCATACATGATATTCCAATGTGGATTGACTGTATTGTTACAGCATTAATTAGAATACAAAAGCTCAGAGTTTGGAGAGATGAGCAAGTGCCACCTTAAATGTACCCCCAACACCTTGGCCATTAGGGTGAAGGTAAGATGAGTGAGTCCATACTTGTTTGATGGACCTACACAAACCTATGCACATAAAGTGGGTAAAAGAGGATCTTGGTTAAGAAGGGAACAATTAATGATTCTCCTCATATTTTATAAATGGATGTGAAGATTTCTCTTTTTAAAATTATTTAGTTATGTTGCTTTGGGACAGATTAAATGAGACAATCCATTTGAATAAGTTTTAGAAATAGTTTATTTGACCTAGTGTGTTTATATTTGGAAAGTCTGTGTCAAAATATGCTGATTTAAATAATGAGGTCATGTATTTTATATAATTTCCAGAAGTAGATATAGTGGACGTCTGTGCCCTTAAGATTTCAGGCTGCAGTTCCTTTCTGTGCAATCTTTAGACTTTGTTTGGTCTCTGTTGGATGACTTATAAGGCTGTGTTTATTGTTTTTATTGAATCTGGATAATTTTCCTTGCCCCACTCCTATTGTTAAATATACCCCTGTTAGTCTTTAACCCCTTAAGTACACATGACGGAATTATTCTGTCACGATTCCCTTTTATTCCAGACGTTGTGTCCTTAAGGGGTTAAGTATTGCAATGCCTTGCACACACACTTGCACCGACAGGGTTAATAGCTACTTTGATAAATCCAAGTTGTAGTAAATCTTCAGATTGATTATATATATATATATTTCTTTCTGAGCTTAATGCGGAAGGACATAACTAAAAACATATGTATATGCCATTGGTTTCTATGACAACCCTAAGTAAATGTTTCCTAACTTGAATTCACAAGCTCTAAAGCTTTAGTAAACAGCTTATTACCTCTGCCCACATATGTGGATGATTTTTTGTTTACAGAATAGGATACAAAGGCTATGCTGGAGCTGATCAGCACTATTCTTATCTACTAAATCATTTTCCATGCTACAAGCAACTAGTGGTTTCCCTTTTTGTATACAGACTAGGAAAAATAATAGAAACCTAAATCTATGCACTTAAGGATGAGTTTGTCACGCTGCATTTGACTGGCCCAATGTCAATGTCACTGATGTGGCTAGGGTTAGAAATAGTAAGTGGGATGGCTCCTCTTGTGCATTTTCCCATCATAAAATAAAAATTTAGGAGTCCATTGGATCCCTATGAAGTCAACAAGAGTTACAAGATCATTACTAACATATACGGTTAACCTTAAAGTTGCTCTGTCACCTTCAGGCATCTTTGCATATTTTTTTCAGCTCCTGGAGATTCATCAACCAAGAACCACCTCAGTGCTGCATTGTCATTCATTCGCAAGAGTACAACACTGATATCAATGGAGGATCACACATGACAGCAGGAGAATCCATAGACAAAGTCTTGTGATCTACACAGGGCCGGTGCAAGGATTTTTGCCGCCTTAGGCAAAATAAAAATTTGAAGCCCTCCCCCATGTGACATCACATGCCCCACCCATATGATCTGCAGTATGAACTAATGCCAGTGCTGCACACAGTGTGTGTTTACATTAAAAAGCCTGCAGGGAGAGGCTTTAGACACCAGAACCACTTCATTAAGCTGCAGTGGTTCTGGGGACTATAGTGCCCCTTTAATGTGAGGTAAATTAGAGATTAGTGTCACTAATAATACACCAGATTGCCTACTTACAACCAGATAGGGATGGTGATGGGCTCTGGCTGCAGTTTGGCTCCACTGGTCAAGTGTAGAACAGGATTCTAGAGGCTGTTTGTAACTGTGGTCACAAAATTCAATGTTCTGAGAGAACGGGAAGCAGCTCCATTTTTTGGGGCCCCTTACACAGCTGAAGGTCTGGGCCCCAGGGCCTGACGGTGAGTGTGCCCATAAGGCCCACCCATAAGTCCACCTACATGTTCCACCCATGAGTTCGCTCACAGGGAGTGGAGTGTGTAGGGGATGTGTTATGTGTTATTGTAGAGGATCTAATGTGTGTGCTTATGGAATGTAGTGTATAGGGATATCAGTTTGTGTAGGTGATGCAGTCAGGGCCGGCGCTACCATAAGGCGGCCCAGGCGGCCGCCTTAGGGCGCACCGGCCCTGGGGGCACAAAACCAGGCGGACCGGAAGGAGGGTAGCACACTGCGCTCCCCTTTATCCGGCTACTACTTGTAGCGTGGCCGAGCGCAGCCCTTACCGTTCCGCCTGCAGATCCCAGCCTCCGCCCGCCCACCTCCTACCCTGCTGTCTGCCGCAGGCTGTGTGGAAGGGGCGGGGATATGACATCATATCCCTGCTCCCTGTGGATCACACAGCGTGGCTGGCGCACAGTGATGAGGCTGCGCTGCAGGACAGGACTCCAAGGAGCCGGACAGCATGCACCCCAGGGACACGCTTTAACAGATGTAAGTATGTAATTTTGTATGTATGCATGCATGTATGTTTGTTTGTATGTAACTAATACAGAGTAATGGGGAAGAAAACTAGGGCTTAAATGGCTAAATGTATTTTTACATTGCTTTGTAATAAAAAAGGAAATGAAGACTGTGTAAACATGGTGTTGAAATAAAAGAGGTTTACATTTTCGGAATGAGAAATTATGGATACATTTTAAACATGTGTTGAATACTGCTGAAGGAAAGTAAAAAAAAAAGTACATTACTGTACAATATACATTTGTGAATAAAGCTAAACTATTACCTTTATAATAAACACAATATATACCATTGAAACACATAGGAAAGTGCTTCAAGTTAGGTTTAGAAGTATAGTATAATGTGGAAAAAAATGATTAAGATTTTTTGTTGCTTAAAAAATCATAATATTCCAGTCCTAAACCACATCTATTTTGATTGTATGTTTGTCTCTGAATGTCTATATATATGTCTCTGTATTCATGTATGTAACTGTATGCCTTTATGTTTCTGTATGTATGTATGTATTTATGTGTCTGTATGTATGTGCCTGAATGTCTTTGTATGTATGTTTCTGTATGTCTGCCTGTATGTATGTATCTGTATGACGGTATGCCTCTGTATGTATGTATGTGTCTGCATGCCTGTATGTCTTGTACATATGTTTCTGTATGTCTCTGTATGCATGTATGTAACTGGATGTATGTTTGTCTCTGAATGTCTGTATATATGTCTCTGTATGCATGCATGTAACTGTATGCCTTTATGTCTCTGTATGTGTGTGTCTGTGTGTCTCTGTATGCCTGTATGTCTTTGTATGCATTTTTCTGTATGTATGTATGTGTCTGTATGACGGTATGCCTCTGTATGCATGTATGTCTTTATATGCCTGCATGTCTCTGTATGCATGTATGTCTCAGCTTGTATGTCTCTGACTGTATGTCTCTGTATGATTATTTCTGTCTTTGTATGCCAGTGTACCTGTATGACTTTGACTGTGTGACTGAAAAATGATGCCTGTGTGCCTGTGGCTTGGGAGGAAAGACACACAGGTGAAGATGCATTTTTTTATTTTTTTAATGAGGGTTGGGGGCGCCAAAATGTATCTTCGCCTGTGTAACTAAAAATCCTAGCACCGGCCGTGGATGCAGTGTGTTTGTGTGTAGTGGAAGCAGTGTGTTTGTGTATGAGGGATGTATTGTGTGTAAGGGATGCATTGTGTGTTTGTGTGCATGTGTGCAACGGATGCATTGTCTTTATGTGTAAGGGTTGCATTGTGTGTGTGTGTGTGTGTGTGTGTAATGGATGCATTGTGTGTTTCTCTGTGTGTAAGGGACGCATGTTGGGTTTCTGTGTGTGTAGGGATGCATTGTGTGTTTGTGTATGTATAGGGATGCATTGTGTGTGTGTGTGTACGTAGTGTGAAAGAGCTCCCTGTCCAGCCCCCTGTCCTGTAGAGCTCTCCCTTCCATCCCTTAGTGCTTTCATCTGCCCCTTAGTGGTCTCTCTTCTCCTCCCCTGTCCCTTAGTGGTCTCTACTCTCCTCCCACCCCTTTCCTTAGTCTCCTTTTCTCCCCGATTTTCCATTAGTGGGCTCTCATCTCCCCCTTAGTGGTCTCTGCTCTCCTCTGCCCCCCCTTTCCATTAGTGGTCTCTCCTCCCCCCTTTTCATTAGACTTCTCTCTTCTCCCTCCCCTCCACCCTTAGTGGTCTCTCCTCTCCCCTCACCCTCCCCTAGTGGTCTCTTCTCACCCCCCTCTCTCCCTTAGTGGTCTCTCCTCTCTCCTCCTCCCCTCCCCCCCTAGTGGTCTCTCCACCACCCCCTCCCTCCATTAGTGGTCTCTCCCCCCTCCCACATTCAACCCCCCACATTCTCCTCACCCCCTCCTTCCCACGTTCTTCTCACACACACCCTTCCTCCCTTAGTGGACGCTTCCCACCCCATCTCACATTCTCCTCCCTCCCCCATGTTCTCCTCACCACCACCTTCCCTTAGTGGACTCTTCCAAGATCCCAGCACAAATTACCTTACAGTTTTACCTTAAATTTCTCAGCATGTGTTAAGTTCTTCGACAAATTCTTCAATTTTAATAAAGTAACATTGTCCAATGCATTACCTTTTTATTTGACTCTCTTCCTGGACTCATATACCATATACATTTCTATGTGTCAAAAAGTTGTTGAAACATGATTAATATTTTAGCTAGTTTAACTGTCAATTTTATAGTATATAGTTTACTTCTTTCACTATAGAATACATTCTTTATCAAGTGCCAGGCACTTTTATTATATTAAACACTTATATTCTCTTTAGAAGATGAATCACAGTTATTAATTTGAACTATTTTTCTAAAGTAAAAGGGTTATCACTTATTGAGGTGGGTCAACAAGTTCACATGGCATATGAAACATTATCTAATCTCAATGTATTAGTTTAGAGTCTAATTATTCTAAGAGGAGATACAAATTAATTTCTTATTGCTTTTCATACCAAAACAAGCATGATAGATCTACTTTCATCAACCTTTACTTAGACAATGGCACCACAAGGACACATGCAACTTCATTATGAACCCAACAGATCTAAACAATCTTTTTTTTCTTCTAATTATTGAGGATCTAAAGTAGCCCTACCAGAACCTCATAGACATGCTTGGTGCTTGAGTGTTTATTTATGTTACTCTTGCCACAACTGTAGACTTTCAGCAGTAACTTGCTAATGGGGCTTATTATCCGAACCATCCAATAATGACAGATCTAATGATCTTTTAAGGGGTCTCATAACTGCATGACATGAACTAAAAAGTAGTAAAGCTATGGAGGCAATACATAGCAATTGTTCTGGCTCTAAGCATACATATTTGATATAAAAAACCTTTATAAATTAAGAGTTGGGCTTCAGAGAATGTATATGCTCAAAATCTGCCTTCGTCTGTTTTCCTTTGTGTTATCACAAAATCAAGCCTGGAGGAAAAAACATAAAAGACACACACTGTTTAATTCTCCAGTCATGTCTGTGAACAGCAGAGGCCATTAGCTGTGTTATATTGTGTGCACAGTCCAACTGGTCCTTGACTGTAGGTGTTCATGAAAAGACTATTAAATAGTCTTGGATTCATCTTGTCTCTTTAGTTATAAAATTAACTACTTCATCAAAATGAGTTAAACTTAGTAAAGTTTTTTGTGTGAAAGTTTTGAACAAACTTTATATTTAATTTATACTTCATTTTTAATTTGACTAATGATTTAGATAAAATTGCAGTTATTTCATCCGTGTATTGCAATCTTACTTCCTTTATAGTCTTCCACAACACTAAAGATCTCTATCTTGCTGATAGGGAATACAAATTTCTATTTTACCCATATAGATTTTATTTTGTTATACAAATCCCTGGCCCTCTTTGTCTGGTCATCCACCATTCACAAACTATTGTGCCTACACCACTCTATGGTGGATACCATTTTGTCTCTGGAAAGGACCCAGTGCCCAGCTCTTTATAGGAGACTTGATGAGTCCAGCTTATGGACCCTTTGCCAGACATTTATCAGTTTCACTACCTATAACTGAAACGTTTGATACAACATAACCTGTCAGTTTTTTAAATGTATGTCTCCTACCAGATTTGAAGCTATTTGCCTGAACCTGGTTAAACAAGTGGAGTCAGTATCCTTGCCTTTTCGATTATACGTGAACTCCTAACTTTGCCTGCTAGGAGTCTCTCCTCTTCATGTTGCTCATCGGCAGTAAAAGGTGAAAGGAAGGCTTCTTTCCATTGGCATCTTTTATAGTGGGAGCAGAAGAGCTGTGCACCAGCCTTCCCTCCTACTCCAACTCGGAGGACTGAACTTGAAACAGAAAGTAGGTACAAGGATATGATGTCACATCTAGGCCCTTACTTATGGTTGAACATGCAGTGCTCATTGGTTGACGGCAATGATTTATTTACTAGCTGCCCAGTACCTGTTTATTTTATTTCTAAGAAGCTCCCCAGCAATATTATTAACAGATTTCAGGCAGATGGACAAACGTCAAATGGAATCAGACAAACCAAAAGGGCACACAAAATATAAATTTTATGTATATATTTTGCAATACACTGATAGGAGCATTTTGCCACCATAATATATATATATATATATAAATATATATATATATACACATATATATATATATATATATATATATATATATACACACACACATATATATATATATATATATATATATATATATAAATATATATATATATATGTAGTATGTAGTCGGGACAATAAGCTGAGTTATAGCAGCGGTGATATAAGTCGGTTGTGGTGTGCCGAAACTGACGTTCGGGTAGGCTTGTAAAAGAGGACCCATTAAGTGAATGCTTAATAAAGGGAGCTGTGGGTGGGCTGAACCAGGAAGTCTCAGCCCAAAGGAAGGGGAGGCCTGTGAATTTATAGGCCAGGCAATCCTCTCCCACAACTACAAGGTCCGCCTTTCTAATTTGGAGTCGGGACAATAAGCTGAGTTATAGTAGTGTTGGTATAAGTCGGTTGTGGTGTGCAAACCGACGTTCAGGTAGGCCTGTAAAAGAAGGAAAAAAGTTAACAGTTTAATCCTTTTTACGAGTTGTTACACAACCAGTACTTTAAATGCCTGTCTCAGTTCCCTCTCTGTTTGAGGGATATCTGGTTTGCAGATGATTCCAATGACCCATTTTTTGATGTGCCCTTGGATGTTTACTAAAGGCTGCAGAAACAGTGCTTATTCTAAAAGAGTGACCTAAATATGTTAAAGGGTCATATCAGAGTTTTAGGAATGGTGTCCTGTACAGGATGAATTTGATGTAGTGAGTGGTTACCGTGTAACCTTAAAAGAGAGCATATACCTGTGTAGCCATGTGAGTGTTGGACAATTGGTCTAGTATGTTAACCTGGCACCATTTATTGTTGATTGTATGTAGGTTTATGTCTACTGGTGGTTATGAGATAAGTTTAACTGTTTGTACGCTAATTTAAGGTTGAGGTGGCAAAAGGATGTGAATGTCCCCATGGCATTAATGGAGTACGGATTGACGATTCGATATTCTGAAGTGAATGTATTAAAAAGGCCAGAGTTCTGGTATATAAATGGTTGGTATAAACAGAGAGAGACGTGTGTGCCAGCAATCTACCATGACCATGAGATGAGCTAGTCCAGAATAAAATCCTGGAATGTAGGAGTTTTAGTATGTGGTTAAGCAGCCATGGAATGTTAGGAGGAATACATGAAATGGGATTGAGACAAGGCTTCAGTTGTTATGTTGTGACAGGCTGGTATGTGAATGCAGACAACGTAAAATTGATGTGTTGCTGCCAGCCAAGTAACTTTGCATACTGCTGTGTTTGAGTATTAATTGACAGATTTCTTCCCCAAAGAGGCCCCCAGACGCATGCAGTGGCTGCGATGAAGTATACTACTACAAGAGCTGAAGATTACTAAAAGAGTAGGCTTCATGTCTCTGCGGGCCATGTGTCACAGAGCAAGTTGTCCTTGATAATGGCTGCAAACCCAGTCTAAAATAACAGGGGAGTAATTTGTCAGTGGGGGATTTGCAGGATGCTTATTCCCATGTACCCATTGCCCCAGATCACCAGAGGTTTCTCAGATTGCAGTGGATGAACACTTTCATTTTTACATCTTCATGGTGAAAGATAAATGTCTGCTGAAATCACCTTGATCCCTCCCAGCTCTCTTCAGAAAGTGCAGTACGGCTTATCAGATAAAGGATGTTGACTGTCATATATCCTCAGCAGAGGAAGTTCTAAGTGGACGATGATGGCACATAGATCTAAGTGGACGATGATGGCACAAGGAAAGATGTTAATTTTCCTGGAGAAATTTTTTGGACATTCTTAACACCCAATACCTCCCTTCTACATAGTTTGCATCAACATCAACATGGTTTTCATGTGACATTCTGCAGCTTCACCCTTAGCCCCCCATCTTATGCCCTAATATTTTTTTTTCTATAAAACCATTGAAATATGCTTAGTTCTGTAAATTCCTTTTATGGTACAGTGTGACTTCAAGCATCCGTTTTTTGTCGCACAAGTCACAAAGCTGTTTTTACAAAATAGTATATAATCTGTAAGCTTACACAATAAAAAGGGAAGAAATCTTTTAAATCAATCTCTCTCTGGTCTGATTACTTTGCTCCGAGATGCTCGAATAAAAGTACAATAGGGTTTCCACCTGAACATATCTCCGGGTAACTTTATATCAATATCACTTCTGTGTATCTTCTTCAGTACCTCCATGTGATCTCCCAAAAGAGTTCTTTCCTCTTCCACCAGGTCCAGTACTACTCTCCTCTTTCTGAGGGTTTTGATATTGAAAAGAAAGGCTTAAATATCAGGGTCTTTCAGGTGCAGCAATTAATACCCTCCTGAAGGCCAGGGAAAACGTATATCCTTGGCTACCTTTACAGAGTTGGGATGCCTTTTTCCTGGTCTATTTCTAATTAGGTAATAATTCAAATTCCTTCTACCAAGGAGGTTCTAAGTTGTTCAATCCAGGACTCATCTAGGACTTAGCCACATCACCTCAGAGGTACATGTCTTAGCACTCTCTGATCTCTCTTTTCGTGAAGGGGCTTTGATATGGAGGTATCTAAATATCTGTCGGCTGTATTTATATGATCTCTCAGTTAACCTTTTAACCATGAGACTCTATCGCTCCACATCTGCGTAATATTAAGTTAACTCTATCGGTGACATTAGCATTGGGCAGAAGAATATCAGATCTTCAAGCACTATTTTGCATAAAACCCTTTACTGTCTTTCACAATATCGAATAATCCTCAATCTGTTCCTGAATTTAGACATAAAGTGGCGTATTCTCTCCATATTAATTAAGAAATTATTCTTCCAGTTCTAAAAGCCTGATGATTGGAATGAAGACCCCGAAACTTTCTTCTCTTGTCATATATAGATGTCTTAAGATCGATTTCTATAGAGTTACTATCTGGCTTTCTTCTGATAGTCTATTTATCTTTACTAATGCACCAGGAGAGGTCTTCATGCCTCTATATAAGCCATCGGCAGAGGGATAGTATTTTCTATTTTCAGGCAACAAAGCCCTAGAGGTTACAGTACCTGAAGGTCTGTTAGCTCTCCACTAGAGACGTTTCTCCCTCTTGAGCATCAGTGGCCAAGTTTCCCTGGAACTTATAGGTTAAATGCCTGCTTGGTCCTCAACCAATACTTTTTTCAGACATTTTCTTTGGCACATTTGAGTAGGCCAATTTGGTAATATGGCAATAGTGGGCAATCAGTTTTGTATTTCCAATGTCCTTATGAGGTGTGTGTGTTTTAACTTTGCATTCATAATTTTGAAGTCTTGTGTATTTTATTGCTTGGGTATTACTGATTGTGCTGCCATGGATATGATCAGGAAAAAGGAACATGTATTCCTACTTACCGTAATTTTTCTTTGCTGGTCATAGGCCATGGCAGCACAAAGAGGGTCGGAGGGGTAGGAGGGGTTACTTATACATTCTGTTTTAATTAGGCTCCTGTCTAATTAGGGATAGGGAGGAGCTACCCATTGTTGTGCTGCCATGGCCTATGACCAGGAAAAAAAAATTACATTAAGGAATACATTTTCCTTTATATATGTTTATTTATATTTGAGACTTACGTGTGATATGAAATGGCATTTTCTTTACTGCTACTCCCTTTTCCCTTTTTTTCCCCACTGCTCACTTTATATATGCATAAATAAAAAAAATATCAACATTTAGTGACTATACCCTAGACCAGACATAGGCAACCTTCGGCACTCCAGATGTTTTGGACTACACCTCCCATGATGCTTTGCCATCATTATGGGTGCAAGAGCATTATGGGAGATGTAGTCCAAAACATCTGGAGTGCTGAAGGTTGCCTATCGCTGCCCTAGACATTAGTCATCTTTTTTCTCATCAATCATCATCTGCAACATGAATTGAAACAATTTGCTTGGCCATTGCATTTTTCATTTGGGTTGTGATTCTGCTACATTTTGGATTGGTGTTTGGAAATTGACGGTCATCTGATCATCCCAAATAAGTATGAATTGCAGTTCAGAGCAAAACAAATCTCCAAGTCTAGTGGCTGCCATTTTTGTCTCAGGCCTAGTCAGCCTTATTGGAAGTAATATAACTATTATCTGTGTGCTGGTGAAACCAAAGAAACCCTTGCAACACAAATGACTGTAAGATAAATTTTGATGGGAAATTTATTATAAAGGAAACACACTAGCCAATACGTCTGCACTGCCTGAGAGTCACCTAAAACCATATGTCTCATAATTGCAATTAAAATTATTATCAGTTATATAACACCAAATACTAAATAATTGTTTGCTGCAGCCCTGTACAGTAGGCAAACAAGGCAATAATTTAATTCTAACAAAACGTGATTGACATACTGTAACAGTAGGTGGAAAGGGCCCTGCCCGAATGAGCTTACAATCTACAGAAATGAGGGAGAAATACACAAAGGGAATCAAAGGAGTCAAAAGGTAGAGCTGATAAACGTTTCTAAAAATATGTGTTTTTAGGGATTTTATGAAAGACTGCAGAGACAAGAAATATCAAATAAGAGAGCATTTCATAAGGAGTGAGCAACCCTGCAGGCAAGAGTATGGTGTGCGATAACATATCAATAACAGGTCATCAGTGTAGCACGAAAGCCAGGCTGGAGCTTATCTGTTAATGAGTAAGAAAATGTAAGCAGGGGTACAGCTATGGAGAGCTGTGTAAGTAAGCAAGGGAACTTTAAAACAGGAAGCCAATGTAGAGACTGAAAGAAGGGAGAGTTGGTGGACGTAAGGTAGATGACTCGGAGATAAGCATTCATCATGAGCTGTAAAAGGGCAATCTGGGTACTTTCCAGGTCGACAAGCAGAGGGTTACAATAATTAAGTTGGGAAACAACAAGGGCATGGACAAGAGTCTTATTTGTATACTGAGAGAGAAAGGAAAGACTCGAGAAATTTTTTTTAAAGTGAAAGTGACAGGATTTAGCTATAGATTTTATGTAACAGGTGAAGGAAAGTAAGAATCATAGAATAGAGCACACCAGGACACTGCGACTGCACGTCAGGTTACGATGGTTTTATTGATCCAAAGGGAATCAGGGACAGATGTAGCTTTAGAGGGAGGAAAAACTATGCCTAAGGTAAATAATGACTGTTCTTCAGTAATTATACCAGAAGAAGTTAAAATGTGCTGCTGACTAATTAATTTTTAGTAGATAAGTAATTTGACTTTATTTACTTTATTTAATTTTGTTTTGGATGTTTTTTTTGTTTTTGTTTTTTTACTTCTCTCTAAAATGATGATGACTGTGACAATAATGTGCAGTATCAGGTTGCTCAGGAGAAGGTAGATCCACCATAATTTTGTTGAAGTGATTGTAAAAGGAACACTACAGGGTAAGGAACACAAATATGTATTCCTTACCTTGTAGTGTTAAAAACACTAGCCCAGCCTGCCCCCCACGACCTGTCCAAATATAGCAAAATCAAAAGGAACAAGAACAAAATACAAAGCAAGATGTAAATATACAGAGATCTTTACCCATTGTTTGCCTATAGAGTGTTGTACAAATGGAATAATAAAAAAGTAATCAAATTAAAAGGAGATGGTTGCAGGTCAAGATAGTGTTTGCAGCAAAAAGCCTGCAGGGACTGACCATACTCACTTGAACGAATACATAAAGCTGTAGTTGTTCTGGTGACTATAGTGTCCTTTTAGGTTATGCTTGTCCAGGTCCATAGTCTTGATCAGAAACATTGTTAGACTGTGTTGTTTATGAACTCCTGTACAATGAGTTACAAAGTAGACTAGGAATCATTTCCCACTTGAGTCTCAAATATGTATGCCGAGCTTTCTCAGACAGTGTATGCCAAGAAATACATTGGATTGACATACTGATAGAAACTTGGAGCTCAAAAACTGATTCAGTGTGGTGTACAGTTGTAATGATGCATATCTAATATCAAGAGTCAAATGTGAGTTCATAATTTTGAGTGCATGTAAAGTGTGAAATGCTGCTTCAATCAAAAATGCACCTTAATGATGTCACTTGCTTGTTGACCCCAGTAACCTTGGTTAACACCTCCATAAACCTCAATAATACTAAAATTCTAAGCGGTCGGCATGGTGGCCGCCATTCGTATGTGCGAACATGTGGCGGCGGCCATCTTTAACCATGAACAGAGACAGCGGTGTTTGATCGAGTGTATTGAATTAAAATCGGACATTCGATGGCGCGAACACCGCTGGGACTTCCACCTCCGGTTATGTTCGGCGGAATCCATACGAACAGAGTGTCATTCGGGGGGAGCATACTCCTGAACAAGATACATGAAATGAGCTTACGCATGAACAGCTCATTCGTTAGTTTTAGTATGTTTTGTACTCCCGAAAGAGACTGACCACACAGCCTGATTTCATGGAGCCCTCTTGGGCAGGCGCCTCGTGTTCGGTCGGTCTAAACTATACCCCGGTATAGTTAAGCAGTCCACAGTTTCACAGAAGTGACAATGTTCATGTTTAGAAAGTCAAGGATTTGTGTTTAATATTTTCATGATTGGGGAAAAAAACCACTTGGTATTAAAAAAAAGGACACTATATGGATTAATCTCAAGCCTTAGCAGCAGGATTAGTAGGTGTTCCTCTTTGGTAACCTTCTTGGATGTCTCTTAATTTTACAATTTTAAAAGTGTATTTTAAGAAGAGCAGTAGCAAATAAGATTATAGATAATAGTGATACATCTCACATGTATTCCTCTTCTGTATAGAACTCTTATCTTTCTTCTGGAAAACAGCATCTGTCATACTAATGCTTAACCACCCAAAGCTTCAATAGGATTTTTGTAAAACTGCAAAACAAGAAATTTAACTTGGTAGGCTTCCTAAATTTCACCATGTGTGAAATAGACCCATTTTAATTCTTACAAACAAAATAGAAAATGTCATGAGAAATTCCAGATTTGAGAATTTTAAAGAGAAAATCCACTTATAATGTAGAAACATCCATTTTAATTTTTTTTTTAAAGTTTATTTGAATCGGAAAATAGCATTACACAGTGCTTTTCAATATCAATGGAAAAGGAACAAGAACATACAAAGCAGATGTAAATATACAGAGAACATTATCCATTGTTTGCATATTGAGTGTTGTACCAAAGGAATAATCAAAAATGAATCAAGTCAAAAGGAGATGGTTGCAGGTCAAGTGAGTTTCAAAACTGCAGGTCCTGCCTAACACACCTGATATAGTATATGAAAACAGTCAGTCAACGGGAGTGGGGTTTTGCTCATGAGCAGCAGTGCAGTGAAAAACTGTGAAAACATGAGAGCATAAAAAAGGGTGTGGGCAGTAAGAATAAGCCTGTAAAGGAATGGGAAGAGGGGAAAGAGAAGAGTAAAAAAAAAGGAAGAGGGAGGTGGGAAACACCCCCAGCCCACATACACAAGGGGCAGCCTTCCCGCCCCTTTCCTAACCACCAGGCATGACCTAACCCCTCCCCCCCAAAAAACTTCTGCACATGATGAGTCTAGCGATAAATGTCCTGGACCCCTGTGGCCCTTATGCATATGTGGGTGTTCAGTAAAGGTTGCACCCTCATGTATTAAGTTTACAGTATATTATAGAAGACATAAATGTTCTGCATCATCTGCAGGGAACCTAATCTTTATCTCTCAACCTCATCCCATCCTCCCCTGGATCATGACATGCATCCTTGGAAAGCCATGGTAGACAGTAGTACCATGTTGCATGGTATACCTGTGCCCTACCTGCCACTGCTAAGATCAATTCTTCAATCATTCTTATGTCTTCAACTCTATTTACCTATTCTCTGAGCAATGGCACCGTTTTCTCATGGGATCAGGCTACGAGCTGCATTGATCAAGTATGATATCACCATTATTTGTACTTTGTGAGTGGTATTGGGGTCTTGTGGAATAAATGGGTGTCTGTTGAGAAATCCAAGTGCACATTCGTTAGTGTAGAAAGAATCTAATGTACTTCGTCCCAGAAGGGTCGTATCAGAGGGCACATCCACTGGATTCTATGGTAACCTCCAGGACGGATAATCTGTCTGAGGTCTTTTGTTGGGTAGACATTGTGGGAGAACTGTGCAGACTTGTGAAAAATCACTTCTCTGCTCCCCTCAATTACACACATCTACTGTGTTAGATCATATAGAGACAATCTAACCTCACGTGACTTAGCGATGACTCCAGCAAAATTTACTCCCAAGTTTCAATGTAACTGTAGCAAGACAGCAGACAATTTTATTTGGTGGACATCTTAAAAACTAGTGACAAGAGGAGATTTTGCACAATTGGGCCAGTCGCTCACTACTGAAAATCTTATCATATCCAAAAAAATGCCTAGATCAGAATTGACAAATTTAAGACGTAACATCTGCTTAGAATCTTTATCACACAGAGTAAGTCAATGGCATTTGACCCAATTTGAACATTTATATAAATATAATTCTTCGCACACTGAATCATTATCAGTATTACATGGCTTCTTAATAAGCAACTTACCTATAGAGAAAACAAGATTCCAAAAACTAGGGGAATACGATATAGGAAAAGACCCAGATAACAACATAGGGACGAAAATATTTACAAATTTTTACAAATTGTCTATCTGGACCACTATCAAGGAAAACAGATACATATGCTTATCCAGATATTACTTAGGCCCAGTTCATCTATCATATCTATCTGTCCAAGAGGGTGTAGAGCACACAGTACATTTTATCATTTTATTATTTGAACTTTCCGGTTGAAGAAGCCACACTGTAGTGGCGAAACGCGTCCCGGTGACAAGAGGACATTGTGTCTTATTTTATTATTTATATAAAATAATTTTATTTTTATTTAATTGTTTAATAAATTTTATTTTGAATTTGTTTTAAATATGTTTATTGGTATCATGTCAAGTTTTCTTACTTCAAACAGAGTTTCATGAAAGCGAACAGTCGCCTGCGCAGAGGCTTAAGCATCTGTATAAAATTACAGTTGTTAATTATCGCCTGCGCAGAGGCGTACCTATCAGGTCATTTTTATCGTACATAATCTATGTCTAGGCTTTAATCTAACATTTAACCACAGTATTCTGAATTAACATTTCAACATACTTGTCTAGAAGAACAACATTAGTTGTGTATTGCATACAGCTGTATAGGGTGGTTCTAAATTGGCCCTTGTGGAGATGTAGTGGTACCTTAAGGAGTATGTAAAGGCTTGTGCCATGTAGGTGCGTTACCTAGGTGGATAGTGAAAGTGCTATGCTTTTAACATTTCGCATGGCTATCCCGTGGATGGTTATTTGTGACTCATGTAATTGTGTTGCACGTATTATCATCCGTGTCATGTCGTGGATGTGATTTACGGCTGCATGTGCACATTGCAGTCGGTCGCCTGTGTGAAAGTGTGTTCCTCGTTGTATTACTCGAAGCAGTCAGTCGTCTGCGCGGGGGCGTTTCATACCCTGCAGCTAACATTGCGTTTAGTTGCCTGCGCTGATGCGTGTTTCTCAATACTTCTATCATAGCGTTTTTTTTTTGTTTTTTTTTGCCTGCGCCGAGGTTCCTTTCACCTAGCTGCAGTGATGACTTTTGGGGCCTGCGCAGAGGTTGTTTTTGGGTATGACTATTGCATCCTTAATAGTGATCTTAGTTTGTGTGCTGTGTTTGGTTTGAGTTGTGTGTGGGTGTTGTTCGGTGAGTGAGGTGTGTATTCCTGGTATCTATTGTAGAGTCTGTCAGCGCCGCGCGTGCTTAACATGTTCTTAGGGCTGTGTGTGGTTCAGTGTTGTTCAGATGTGTGGTATATTTGCTTGGCGTGTTTCGGGCGTCTGGTTTGTTATCCCGTGTGCATCCTAACTTTCTGGTGGGTTCGGTTATGTGGCCCGTGCCTCCTGTGTTATAGGCGGTAATGTGGGTTATGTGTGTTGCGTTGTTTCGTCTTGTTCTGTCTATTATTGGCCGCTGTAGCCCCTCGGTGTATTCTCAGGTATCTGTGTTGTGTGTGGCTGGTATGTCTTGCTAGTGTCTCCTCAGCATGTGGTTGGTCATTGTCGTATTATGTGTCTCCTTTCTCATCGCCTGATTATGTGGCTATCTTTTGCGTCTGAGGTTGTTTTTCGAGTGTATGTGTGTGTGGCGGTGTCCCGAGGGGGTATGCGAGGGGGTTGCGGGTTGGTGGCCTGTTATCCAGTCCCCCGTTGCCGCCCCGTTCTGCTCAGCCCCCAGGTCCCTCGGCTCCCCGCTCTGGCCTGCCGCTTTCTTGCTCGTTCCTCTCGGGGGTGTCTGCCGCAAGGCGGCTTTGGAAGGGGTCGGACGTGGTGTGGCGTAGCCAGTAGAACCAGCGTTGTGTGTATTGGTCTCTTTGTCGCGGGGTGACGGCTTTCACGTCTTCGAATGTTCGCGTCGCTTCCACTTCTGCTACCCATCGTTTCAGTGGGGGCGTAGCTGTTTGTTTCCAGTAGATGGGGATGGTTGCCTTGGCCGCGTTGAGCAGTCTGGGGATGATGGATCTGACGTATGCCGGTGTTGGCATGGTGGTTTTGTGTAGGAGGAAGGCAGCTGGGGTCTCTGGTATTAATTCATCCGTTACTTCGTGTATAGTCTTCCCAATCATCTCCCAGTATGGACGGATCTTGGGGCACGACCACCAAATGTGCTTGAATGTGCCTACTGCCTCCTCGCATCTCCAGCAGGTGTCTGGCACCTCTGGGTTCCTTGCGTGGAGCGTTGATGGTGTCAGGTACCACCGAGTGAGGATCTTGTAGGAATTTTCCTGTAGACGTGCTGAGCCCGGTGTCTTTTGTATCAAGGTGATGGCCGTGTCCCAGTCTGCCTCTGTCATGGGCTCGTCTAGGTCCTCCTCCCATTGTCTGATGCATGGGGGTGCCAGTAGGTATCTGCTCGTGATTAGGGTCTGGTATATCTGTGATATGGCTCGGGGTGGTTCTTGGTCTTGCAAACAGAGGTGTTCGAATGTGGTTGGTTCCCTCAGGAGGTATGGTTTCTGGGGGATGGATCGGGCGTATCGTGTCATTTGCGCTCTCTGGAGTGTGTGTGCGAAGGTATGTGGTTTGTCCGGGAATAGTTCATGTAGTGGTCGGATGTCGAAGGGGTTTCGGAGGATGTCTTTTATGCGGATGATTGGCTTGTGTCCTAGTGGGTGCGGAGTTGTGCCCATGTCTCCTGCCGGGAAGTCTGGGTTGCCTCTCAAGGGGAGGAGTGGGCCGGGGTCTGTCGTCAGGTACTGTTTCGTGCCCTGTTTGTGCCAGACTTGCATGGTGGCTGCCACAAATGGGTTGGTGATGTGCTTGTGTTTGTATGTGGCTTTTGGGATCCACGGTAGTGTCCTGAGATCGCAGTTGGTCGTGTCAGATTCTAGTTGGGTCCACTGTTTCGAGCCGCTTGCTACCGTCCAACTGATGATCCTCGTGAGGTGTGCCGCGTGGTGATATTTCTCGAAGTCCGGCAGTGCCAATCCCCCCCGTAGTTTGGGTAGGATTAGTTGGGCATGTGCTATCCGGGGGGACCTGCCTTTCCATATAAATTTGCGGACTTCCGTTTTCAGTGCCGTAAAAAATGATAGTGGAGCTGTTATCGGGACTGTTTGGAATATGAACAGTAGCTTGGGAAGCAGCGTCATCTTGACCGCGTTCACCCGTCCGAGCCATGATATGTAGTATGAGCTCCATTTGTGCAGTTCCTCCGTTGCTTTTCTCAACAGTGGGAGGTAGTTTTGGGCGTACAGGTCTGCTGGATTGGGTGTGAGCCAGACCCCCAGGTACCTCATTCTGTGGTCGCACCAGCGGTATGGGTGTTGTCTCTGGATCGTTGTTTTCAGTGCGTGGTTGACCGTGAGGTTTAGGATCTCTGACTTCGAGTGATTGATTTGGAGATTCGAGAGTCGGCCATATAGTTCGAATTCTGTCTGTATTGCCCTGAGGGAGGTCTCTGGGTTCGTGACTACAAACAACAGGTCGTCCGCGTACGCCATGATTTTGTGGTGCGTTTTTCCGATCTCCATTCCTTGTATGTCCGCATTCTGTCTGATCTTATTAAGAAAAGGCTCCAGCGTCATAGCAAACAGTAAGGGTGAGAGCGGGCATCCTTGCCTGGTTCCGTTGAGGATGTTGAATGGGTCCGATAGTGCGCCGTTGATCCTGAGCCTTGCTGACGGGTCAGTGTATAGCGCCATCACCCAGGTGAGGAACTTCGCCCCGACGCCGAACTGTCGCAGTGTTGCGAACATCATGTCCCAGTCCACTCTGTCAAACGCTTTTTCTGCGTCTGTAGACAGGAGTAGTACCGGCGTCTTTAGCGTCTTGGCGTGGGCTATGATATTTAGGGCTCTGATGGTGTTGTCCCTCACTTCCCTGCCTGGGATGAATCCCGTTTGGTCTGGGTGGATTGACGCGGGGAGCAGTGGCGCCAGTCTGGTCGCGAGGATGCTTGCGAGAAGCTTGAGGTCTGTGTTTAACACAGATATCGGGCGGTAGCTGGGGCACAGTGTTGGGTCCTTCCCTTCCTTCGGGAGTAAGGTGATGTTGGCCGAGGTGAATTGGGCCGTCGGTGTGGCTCCTTCTTGGATGGAATTAAGTGCCACCAGGAGTTTCGGTGTCGTTACCTGCGTAAATGTTTTGTAATATTGGAGGGGGAGGCCGTCCGGTCCTGGGGCTCTGCCGGTTCTCGCCCTCTTGATGGCATATGCTATGTCCTCTGGTGTTATGGGTGCTTCTAACGCTTCCCGTGCTATGTCGCCTAAGTCGGGCACGTTCGCGGAGACCAGGTAGTCCCTGATATTTTCAGTGATGTTTGGCCGTGGGGCTCCTGGGGCTGTCTGGCGGAGGTTATACAGGTTCTGGTAGTATGCTCGGAATGTTGCGGATATGTGGTCCGGCCTGTGTCTGAGTTGTTGTCTGGCGTCCTTGATTTTCGGGATGTAGAGTTGGGTTCTACGCTGTTTGAGGAGGTTTGCAAGTAGTCTCCCGCATTTGTCCCCGTGTTCATGTATCATGTGTTTGAAGTGTTGATATGAGCGTTGTATTGAGCGGTTGAGATGTGTGGTGAGTTGATCACGTTTGGTTATCAGGTCTCTGTATGTTGTTGCGTCCAGGGTGCGTTTATGTCGCGCCTCTAGGGTTGCTATGTCTCGGCCGAGGTCGGTTATCTCTTGTATCGCCTTCTTTTTGCGTGATGCGCTGAGTGCTATGATCTGGCCTCGGATCACAGTTTTGTGTGCCTCCCAACACGTCAGTGGCGTTACGTCGTCGGTTTCGTTTTCCACAAAGTATGTTCGTATGGAGTCGCTGATTTTATCTACCACTGTTGTGTCGGAGAGCAGCGATTCGTTCAGCCGCCACGACATTTGTTTGGGCCTGAACAGCGGTGATTTCAGCCGTATGCGGATTGGGCAGTGGTCTGACCATGTCATCGGTAGAATCTCTGCAGCGGTGAGCAGAGTCAGGTTCGGGTGCGGTGTGAGGAAGTAGTCTAGCCTCGTGTATGTTGCGTGGGTCCTGGAGTAGAAAGTATAATCGCGGTCTGTTGGGTGCATCGCCCGCCAGCAGTCTGCCAGTTGGTGGTGATGGAGGAGGCGCATGGTGTTCGCATATCTGTTATTTGGGGTAGCACTTTGTGGGGACGAGGAATCTTGGTCCGGGTGTAATGCCAGATTTAGGTCTCCGCCAATTATTAGTGTACCTTCCGTGAAGTTCATCAGCGTATTCAGTGCGCGTCCGAGGAATTGGTGTTGCTTAGTGTTCGGGGCATATATATTGGCAAACGTGTATGTTTGGTCCAGGATTGTGCCTTTAGTGAAAACATACCTACCTTGGCTGCATCTGATGGTAGCTTTTTCTGCGTATGGGATTTGTCTGGAGAAGAGAATGCCGACTCCCCGCGTGCGCTTGTCCGGGTTGTTACTGAAGTATCCCACATGGAAATTGCGGTCTTTCAGGGCTGGTGCTCTACTCTCCTGAAAGTGGGTTTCTTGCAGGAAGGCTATTGACGCCTTGTAGTGCTTTAGATCTCGTAATAGTCTTGTTCGTTTTTCCCTGATGTTCAGTCCGTGCACGTTGTACGAGACGATAGTCAGGTCCTCCCGCGCGAATCCGTTTGGCCCCGGGGCTGGCATCCCGCGGGCGGCCCAGGGGGACCTGTGGATATGGCTGGGGGTGGGGGCTGAAGGAGGTGGGTGGTGTTGGGTTTGCGGGTGTTTGTGCGGGTTGCGTCGTGTAGGTGTCTGTGCGTGTGGGTGGTGTATCTGCCTTGTGTGTGTATGCACTGCCTCTGGGGGTCAGTGTCCGTGTAGGGTAATGGACAGTTAACCCGTCAGTGCGACTGAGTGTCCGGCCTGTCGGTGGGACCTAGTCGTCTTTTGGGTGTGTGCGTCCCTTCCTGCGAAGGGGGCCGTGTGTCCTGGTCCTGCGGGGAAGTCTAGCCGTGTGCCTGAGCTTTCCCTACCGAGTCCGTAGGGGTGTTTGTGTTTTGACGTATGATTTGGTGTGTGGATTCCCGTCTCTCTAGTGGCTATGTGATCGGAGCTTCCGCTCGTTCTCTCGGTGTGGTGCGTGGATGGGTCGTTTGGTGTGCGTTAGTGCGTGGTGGTGCTGGTTTTTGAGCTGCCTTATGGTGTTCTGGTGTGGTGGTCACCCTGTCAGCCTATGCGCTGGCGCGGTCCTACCGGGGGGGGGGCCCATGATCCGTGGGCTTTGCATGGTTTTTGGTGGACAGTCGTGTGTCGTGGTGGGTTGGTTGTTCTCAGTAATTTGTCAGGGTCGTGGGGCGGCTGGTCACTCGGGTCTGCCTTGGGGGGGTGCTGCTGCGTACTTCTTTTAGCGTCTCTAATACTGGTATTTTGAGAACTGGGGTCGTGATAGGGCGGCTTTTGCCTTTGCGGCGTCTTAGGGAGTCTCTGTCTCGTATCATGTAGTATGTCTGTCTACCAAGTATGTGGGAGCACTAGTCAAAGGGTCTGCTGGCGCCACGTCTGCGAGCAATGAGGCGTTGTGTGTGCCCAGCGGGGGCCGTGTGGCATCTTAGACATCAGATATATCACAAATAGCAAGCATGCATAGATTATAACCCCTTAACTGCTTTGTAATTCGTTTTGTCTCCCCTCATCTGCTCTTGTTGCCTGTGGTCTCCCATTCCCCTCTCGCCATTCCTAGGGCGCCCCACGGCTAGCATTAGGGTTGTAGTGATCCCCTCCCTCCCTCCTCGCCCTCTCCTTGCCCCTTTCATGCTCTCACTGTCTCCCCTTTCCCCCCTTTCTTCCCCCAGCCCTCCTTCCTCTCCCCTCCCTCTGTATGCTTACTGCCGTCTGTGTTTGCACTTTGTGCTCGCGAAGCCCGTGCCCTTCCCCCCCTGCCCTTTTCCCCTGGCCCTCCCTCCCGTCCCTAGTGTGGCTCCATTTGTGCGTGCATTCTGTGTCCTTCCTGTGTGCCATGCGGTTCCGTAGAGCTTGGGCGTCAGGTGTTAGTTCGTCCATAACCTCTTTGGCCCCTTGGCCTGGCCCAACCTTTGTTCCCATTCCCCTCCCCAAGAGTCCAGTTCCCTCCCTTCTAGTTCAAAGTTGTGTGTGGTATTATGCGGTAGTCCCCTCAGGCCCCCCGGTTACCCTTTCCCGCCCCAATCTTTCTAGCTTGTACTTGTGTGTGCGTCTATAGTTGGTACTCACAGTTCGGTGTGTCCTCTCTGCCGCCCTTGAGTCCCCCCCTGGTTGTTTGATGGTCTGTTTACCGCTCACGCCTCGCCTGGCCCGGGTTCCAGTCGCGGCGGCGTTGGTGCTGGGGCCCTTGAGGGTTTTGGTCCTGTCTGCGTGGTTGCTGCAGTCCTGGTGGTTGCTGGAGGAATGACCTTGTTAGCCAATCGGGTACCTGTATTGGTGGGAGGCCTAGGGTGCGTAGAAAGCTTGGGACTTCTTCTGCTTTTCTCAGCGTTAGTTGATCCGGGCCTTGTCTGGCTGTCAGGGAAAATGGGTAGCCCCATCGGTACGGAATTCCTGCTTGTTGTAGCGCTGAGGTCACAGGGCGTAGAGCTCGCCTTGCTTGTAGTGTATAGCGGGACAGATCTTGGTATATGGATATGCTTTGCCCCTCTTGGCGTATGGTTCCCATGCGGCGTGCTGTGCGCAGTATTTCCTCCTTTAGCTGGTAATTGTCCAGGCAGCAAATGATGTCCCTGGGCTGGTCTTCTGGGGCCGGTATGGGTCTTAGGGCCCTGTGTGCCCTCACTAGGCCTATTCTGGGTATCTGCTGACCCCCCAGTACCTGTGCAAATAGTTGTCTCAGGATGTCAGGGATATTCTCCGCCGGGCCTCCTTCTCTCACCCCGCGGACGCGTAAGTTCAGCCTGCGGCCGCGGTTGTCCAGGTCGTCCACCCATGTGGTTAGGTACGCCATGTCTGCTTCTTGGCCCGTGACAGTCGTGTTGGTGTGCTCCAAATCTGTCCGGAGGGCCTTTGTCTCCGCCTCCGCCACGGACATGCGGGCCTCCATGTTAGCCATATCTGCCCGGAGTTGGGCCACCTCCTCACGTACCACCCGGCCTAGGCGGTCTGAGAGGGCCTCAATGTCCGTTTTCATTAGGAGGTTCGGAAGTATCTCCCTCCATCCCTCCTCCTGCTGCATCTGGGGTTCTGAGGCTGCAGATAAGCCTGGTGAGTGCCTGGCCGGGGTGGATGGAGTGGAGTCCGGCGCTTGGTTTGCGGCCTCCATTTCCGGCTGCGGGGAGTGCGCGCGAGTAGCGGGTTGCATGTAGGACCTGATTGTGTGGTCCCCTCCGGGACCCGCGGGCCTCGGGGTGCCTCCGGTGTCGGTAAGCTTCCTTGTGCGTCCCATTTGGTGTGTGCTGCGAGCGGGTTGAGCTGGTTGGTGCGGTTTCGGTGCGGGTGCCACGAGGAGCTCCGGGTTCACACTGCCATCTTGGTCGGCTGCCGGACACGCCCCCTTATTTTGAATTTGGACAACCTGGTTCCCGGTCTTATGCTGTTATGGGAGTGTAGTCCCTTACTACACCATGCCTGCACATAGAGTCTGAGATGACTCCCGGTTTGTAAGTACCCATTTGGGAATTTTTTATCTTACAACTACATTACAGACTGTACTATGCTATCTTGTCCCTATCCACTTCCCTCTAGGATAAGAACATACATCCAAGGCAGGGGTGGGTCCTATTCTATTGTATAAGCGCTACATCATCTTTTTTGTATTGTAATTGTTGTTGATAACAGAAAGGAGTCACATGTATGTTTAGCTGCTAAATTAATAAAATTGTTAATATGTATTGAATATATTGTACTCGATTTATAAGCGCTAGTACCTACCCACTTTTATACATTTTATCATATCTATTGGGCATGCTTTAGATTATCAGCTTTCTGGGATGGGCTTTCAACACATTGAGTGACACGCTGAAGATAACCATGTCCTCTGATCCTGTCTTGACTCTATTAAATGGCAACTACTCGACCATACACGTATGCCCAACCACATTGTCCCTTTGCTACAAAATTTGCACTGGCGGTAGGTTAAGTATTGTGTAGAGGTGCAAACGAGATCCCACAATAAATATATTAATGAATAAAGTGAATTTCATTTAAGATACGGAAGAAATGGATGCAACAAAAGGAAACCTAGCATCACACAGCAAAATCTGACATCCATGGATAAAATACAAAATCAAATACTTCGCCTGAATGATATCATCCTCCTTTTTTATTGCCTATTGATTTTACATTATTTAATTATAATGTATATTGTAAGTAATAATGTGCTATGATTGCTAAACTAAAAGAAAGGAGACTAAACTCCTATATACAAAACCTATGCTGTTACCACTCTTATACTTCTAATATCCATGCTTTTACTAACAAACAGTAACAGAACTTCTGCCGGTGCAGGTAATGCGGCTGCACCGGGGCCCGCATACTAAGGAGGCCCATTGGGTGGCCCATTCACAAATACATGCTTGCATCCAAATGCCAAGACTACATACAAACACACCCCTACATTCACACAAACATATTCCAAACAAAAACATACTTACTTTCAACCACACAGACACTGCTTAGTGCTAAATACAACCCTGCAAGGATGGGAAAATGCTGCAGGTCCAGCTGTCAAAGCATTAAGGGAGTTTTACAACAGCTGGGGATCTACCTTTTAGCCATAATTGCTGATATTTGGCACATGATGTGCATAGGAAGTGTTGAATCTGAGCAAGACATTGATGCTTAAAGCAATGGCATGTAAATGCTAGTAATCACACAGTCGAGCTATAGATATCAATCTGCATGTATTTGGCAAATTATGACTTGCTGGTTTTGTTTTTAATATATTAGCTTTGATAGATAATTAATGGTTTAGTTGTTTGTTAATTGATGCAGTACTTTCAAGTGTCTCTTTGTTTAGTCCAAAATGACCCATTTTGCTCATTGTCATGAACCAATTACAAATATACTTATACCCAATTCTATTTAATTCACAATTCATTTTCTATTGTCGCTTTATACTAACAGGGTTATTCACTTGAGATAAAATTCCAGATAATTATCACTTTAGTAAACAACCATGATATATATATATCAGAACATTATGTATATAGTGCCCACATTTTGTTTTATGAGTGTTTTATATCTAAAGCAGTGTCTATTCCAGTCTTTAAGGATTAGGAGGTGCTTGCTCCTCTGTGCAAAGGTGATTTATAGCCCTTAATTAAACTCTCAAGGAAAATAGGAAGTAGGTGATTTATTTAGGGTTCCTGTTGTCTTATGGGTGAATGCACAGTGTGATCTATGAAGAAACATACAACTCATTGAAAAGCTATTTGAAGCATAAAAGACTTAGAAATAATAATTTTGTCAGAGGGCATAACGTTATGGTCTCCCAACTTCCAGAAGGATGTTCCCCATGTGCTTTTTAAGTAGGATACAAGTTTGTTCTGAGATGACATCCAACTTCTGGCTGTCGAACATACACAATCTTTGACTTGCTAGTTCTAAAAAGAACTGCAAAAAAAAAAAAAAAATCTCTACTACATCCCATGCTGAAAACGTTTAATTAAACTTGACTGCGTCTATTTGAACAGTAACTGAACCTCAGAGATATCTTTACATGGATGCGGGCTGTCAGCACAATTGCTCTCTATGTAAATGAACACCGAGCATTGCTTAGCACACTCTTTAAAGGGATCTATAAAGCCTGCTGCCAAATGCATTTAATGTTCTGATAAATAGATTAGGAACCATTTTACTGTCTCTATTAATTTGAAGATGATATTGTGCAATTCACGTGATTTTAAGGGACAACCAATCAAAGAATTAATATTTATGCACACTGTCTTTGCAATTTCAGGTTATGCTTATTAGATATTCTTCATGCTATTCTGAGTTCTGTAAAGCTTATTTATATTTAAAGCTAGTCACTGGTTGTTTGTGTAATTTATAACAACTCTAACAACCCTACAGCTGTCCCTGTAGGTAAAGATACTTTGTATGTCGGCCTGCAGCCTGGAACCTCAAACACATGCCCTTAGCAAACGATTTCACAAGGACCATGTACACATACACTTTCTAATGCATATACTTCTCATTATATCAAGAATATAAGAGTCAAAGTAACACCTACACTTAGAGACGTAACTAGAAACCACCGGGCCCTGTGTGATAATTTCCCTGGGGGCCCCCTCCCATGTGTCTCATTCTCAGCACTCCCACCCCATCTCATTCCCTCCTCCCAGCTCCTCCATGTGTCTCATTCCTGTGCCCAGCCCTTCCATGTGTCTCATTCCCTAATTCCTCCCTCCCAGACCCTTCATATGTCCCATACCCTCCCATACCCTTCCAAATGTTCTCTCTACCCCCTAACCCCTTCAAGTGTCTCATTCCTCCTTATCTTCCCCGTTCCCTATATGTGTTCCATTCCTCCCTCTCCCCTCCATGTGTTCCATACCCTCTCTCTCTCTCCCTCCCCCTCCCTTCCATGTGTTCCATACCATCCCACTCCCCCCCTCACCTCCCTGTGTCCAATTCCTCCCTCTCTCACCCCTTACCTCCATGTGTCCCATTTCTGCCTTTTTCCCTCCTTCCCTCCATGTGTTCCATACCCTCCCCTTCCTCCATGTGTCCCATTCCTCACTCTCTCCCCACCTCCCTTGCCTATGTCCCATTCCTACCTCTCTCCTCCCTCCTGTAATTGCTTCTCGCCGTGGTTCCTTGTCTGACAGGAAGTGCTCTCACAGTGAGCACTTCCTTTCAGACTGCTCAGTCACCTACACACAGGCAGAATGGGAGCAGCATAGCTCTCCCCTCCTGCCAGACACCTGGGAACCGCGGACCTGGGCTGGGCGGCTGTACACTGGCCCAAAAGGTATCCAGGCGACCCACAGTCGTCAGTGAGGGGCCAAGGCACATTCGCGATCCCTGCGAACATGGTAACTACTACACCACTGCCTACATTGACATACGAGCAGTGTTGTGTCATTATAGAGTATGCAAAAAAAGTAAATTGGTCAAAACAAAAAATAACTTAAAGGGCTGTCACCTCAAAATATTTTTAATATAATCATGCTTACATCAATTATTGAAATTAAACAAATGTATGTAGTATAATATATAAGTATATGTAAAAAAATAAATCTAGATGAATGATATGACATCTGAAGAATTATATTGCCATGGTGCTGTGAGATCAAACAAATTGTTTTCAGCTTTACAAAAGCTCGTAGGTATTGTCCTGGGTATTGTCCTGGGTCCAAAACACTTATCTGCCTGAAAAGACATGTAGATTTCATTTAATTAAATTTTTTTCTTTCTTTTTATATATATATAAACCCTGGGTAATATATTTTGACTATCTCTTCTTCTCTGTTTTGCTAAGTACTCTGATTATATTGGCTCTTTGCTTTATGAATTAACACAATAATTTGTAAAATAAATATAAATAACTGTAAATGTACAGTGTACATCTGTTTATACATGTGTATATTTTATCTATGGATTTGCTTGAGCCATATCTTTGTTGTTTTACTTTTTTTGAACTATTGTAATAAGAATGTTCGGGAGTTTTGGACATCAGACCATATATTATTGGGCTATTTTTCATAAGTGATGATAGCCTGGTTCCCATTTTCCTATAAGGAGTCTAGCTAGCCCTAAGGCTACCTCAAATACACTACGAGTACTGGAATATTGGTTTGCAGACAGATTATTGGTGGCACAGAGCAAAAACAAAGCTATTCAAAAATAAAAGGTCTACTTCCATCTCAAACATTCAGTAGTAAAATGTATATACATCGTTGAGCACTTCCACATAAATAATATATTGTTTTTGTGAATTAAAATGTAGTACAGTAGATGAGTATACAGCACATTCTGGCTTTATTTGTTAAACGTGGAGAAACTTTTCAAATGATCACAATCCATGAGAAAAACACAATTTATTTACAAAAGGTCCAGTAGACTTTAATGGTAACTTCTGAAGATAAATATTTCAGAAATAATAATTAAATTTGACAAACTGTGATCATTTGAAAAGCTTCCCCAAAAATATTAAATTAAGCCTCCATGTCCAGCAGGTAGACATACCTGTCATTCCTAGTACTTTCTACTTTCCTACCCTCAAGAGGTACTCAATGTCCTTATTCTATATTATAGCACAATCAACCATGTGTTCTAATCACAACTAGGTTTTACTACTGAAGTCTGTTTCTGTCAACACTAGATGGATGTGCATTAATGAAATCTTTGTCAATTTCCCACCACTGACTATAATTCTATTTTCTACTGTACTCACTGAAACCTGTCCTCAAAATATCTTATTTCCCTGTAACTTCCTAAAATTCCAAATATGATCCTTATTTGTACTTTTCCTTTATTTCATACAACGCTTTCTTATTGCACCATATTATTCCACTCATTACTTTCTCATTTCTGCATCTTTCAAATGATTTCCCTGTTTCCTTCCATTAATTTAAATCTTGATGCTCATTCAGTCTGCTTTCTCTATGTACTGCAGTCACGTAGTGCACACATGGTCATCTACGTGTCTACCTTACATGCTATTAAAGGACAACTGTTAGCTCAAAAATATGGTTTAATATAATAATCACTTCATCAAAAAGGTAATGCATACATATATATATATATTAAATGAAGTATATGGAAAATAGAAATAAACATCCTTACATTTAGTATGTTTTTGTTTTTTCATGTAAACAAATTCGGAAAATCGCATCCCTGCCTTTAGTATATGACAGTATCCTTCAGCCATTTACATATACCTTTGGTCAGGTAGTGTTTGCAAACTGACAGTCTTGATGGTCTTCTCTGCTTCACTCCCTGCACAGAAGCCAGGAAGACCATACAGAATTACAGTTTTCAAACGCTATCCCACTGTCACCCACAAAAGGTGCATCTTTATATCTGAAGGGCCCTGTCATATACTAAAGGCAGGCATGAGTTGTTCTATTTATTTTTTACATATACTTATTTATTATACTACATTTACATTTGTTTAATTTCAATAATTGATGAAAGGATGATTACCGTATATACTCGAGTATAAGCCGACCCGAATATAAGCCGAGACCCCTAATTTTACCCCAAAAAACTGGGAAAACTTATTGACTCGAGTATAAGACTAGGGTGGGAAATGCAGCAGCTACTGGTAAATTTCTAAATAAAATTAGATCCTAAAAAAATTATATTAATTGAATATTTATTTACAGTGTGTGTATATAATGAATGCAGTGTGTGCGTATGAGTGCAGTGTATGAGTGCAGTGCGTGTATGAATGCAGTGTGTGTATATGAATGCAGTGTGTGTATATGAGTGCAGTGTGTGTGTATGAGTGCAGTGTGAGTGCAGTGTGTGTGCGTATGAGTGCAGTGTGTGTGTGTGTATATATTAATTGAATATTTATTTCCAGTGTGTGTATATAATGAATGCAGTGTGTGTGTATGAGTGCAGTGCGTGTATGAGTGCAGTGTGCGTGTATGAGTGCAGTGTGCGTGTATGAGTGCAGTGTGCGTGTATGAGTGCAGTGTGCGTGTATGAGTGCAGTGTGTGTGTGTGAGTGCAGTGTGTGTGTATGAGTGCAGTGTGTGTGTGAGTGCAGTGTGTGTGTGAGTGCAGTGTGTGTGAGTGCAGTGTGTGTGAGTGCAGTGTGTATATGAATGAAGTGTGAGTGTGTGTGATGCAGTGTGTGTTTGTGTATGTGTTGGTGGGGGTGGGCATTTTGATATATTATTAATTATTTTATTAATTATTTTCTTTTTTAATATTATTATATTTTTTATTATTATTATTTAATGGAATTATTATTAAAAAAAAATGTTATTATTATTTTTTTTTCGTCCCCCCTCCCTGCTTGATACATAGCAGGGAGGGGGGCTCCTTCCCTGGTGGTCCAGTGTCATTGGTAGTTCAGTGGGGGTGAGAGGGGGGCTGGCAGAGCTGTACTTACCTTTCCTGCAGCTCCTGTCAGCTCTCTCCTCCTCCGCGCGGTCTGTGCAGCTCCCTCTGTCAGCTCCCAGTGTAAGTCTCGCGAGAGCCGCGGCTCTCGCGAGACTTACACTGGGAGCTGACCGAGGTGCTGAACAGACGGCGCGGAGGAGGAGAGAGCTGACAGGAGCTGCAGGAAAGGTAAGTACAGCTCTGCCAGCCCCCCTCTCCCCCGGTCTGTATTATGGCAATGCAAATTGCCATAATACAGACTCTGACTCGAGTATAAGCCGAGTTGTGGTTTTTCAGCACAAAAAATGTGCTGAAAAACTCGGCTTATACTCGAGTATATACGGTATATTAAAAATATTTTGGTGACAGCCCTTTAAATTTTTGTGTTTGTTTTTTTAATAACTGGTCAGCCACAACATTCAAACCATTGACAGCTAAAATGAGTCACATTGATTATATTGTTAGAGTGGCACTTGTAATGGGGTGGGATATATAAGACGAGTTCCATGTGTTGTAAGCAGGAAAAATGAGTAGGCAAAAAGATCTTAGTTAACACTTAACAAGATTAAAATACTACCACTGTAGAATGTATGTACACTACCAACTATTCTACAGTGGTAGTATTTTAATCTTGTTAAGTGTTAGCTCTCACCTATCTATATAATTTGTTGTTGTAATTTTTATGTGTTTTTGGGTGACTTAACACTGATGATAGTAGCAACACAAATTATACTTTATTCCAGCACTGTATTTTGTTTGTATAAAAAGATCTTAGTGACTTTGACTAGGTGCAAATAGTGATGGCTAGACGACTGGGTCAGAGCACCTCCAAAATGGCAGGTCTTGTGGGGTGTTCCCAGTAGATAATAGTTCATACCTACCAAAAGTGGTGCAAGGAAGGTCAACCGATGAATCGGTATCAAGGTCATGGGTGCCCAAGGCTCATTAATGCACATGGGAAGTGAAGGCTAGCTCATTTGGTCTGATCACACCAAAGTGCTACTGTAGCTCAAACTGCTAAAAACCTTGATGCAGACAAGGTTAGAAAGATGTCAGAATGCATAATGCATCACACGTTTGCTGTGTATAGGGCTGCGTAGCGACAGACAGATCAGAATGACCATGATGACCTCCGTCCACTGACAAAAGTGCCTTCTATGGGAATGTGAGCATCAGAAATTGACCATGATGCAATGGAAGAAGGTTGCCTGGTCTGATGAATCACATTTTCTTTTAGATGAGTAGGATGGGCGGGTGAGTGTGCGTCATTAACACGAAGAAGAGATGTCAGCAGGATGCACTATGGGAAGGAGGAAGACCAGTGGAGGCAGCATTATGCTCTGGGCAATGTTCTGCTGTTTTGTTTGTTTTGTGATTCAGATTTCCGCGTCTGACGCCTCTAAAAAAAGATGATTTATAGAAATAAAAATTGATGGTTAAGGGACAACCACTTAATCTCTATTAAATTCACAGATCCAGTTAGAAAAGAACAATATAGGGAAAAAAGAGGAGCAGTAAAAAACCTAGATTTATATTTTATACATCTAACAAATGTATAAATATAAATGTTATTTACTGCTCCTCATCTTTTTCACTCTATTGTTTACTTATTCTCGCTTGATCTATGAACCAATTGGCGCGACAATGCACCTATGAGTGTACTACAAAATATAAACATAATATTTATGTTTTGCAGTACACAGACTGGCCAGTTTTCATGCTCTTTTGGGTAGTTTGATTTGTTTTTTTCCTGAAATGATTGTATGGATGAAATTTGTCCGAACAGACATAACATCATATGGACAAACTTGAATTGTCCAGAAATTTAATTTTTTTTCAGACAAATGAGCTTGGACATCCACATTTTTTTTACAAGTCTAGTAATAAATACAGAAATAAAAGCTCATATACCCCACTATCATTACAGGTAAGCATCTTCACAGGACATAGGTGAGCAGGGTAAAATGGGGTTGGCTAGAGCCCCAAATCATGTCTCTAGTGTTCCAGATCAGCCCCGTTCGAAGAATAGGTACACTATGATGCTTGACACACAGGGCGGACAGCTATGGGCAGGACATTTAAAAATGCTGTTTCAGCTCTCTGTACGTGCTCTCTAATGATACCCTCACCCTGCATTTTTTTGGGAAAATTCCTTGGTTTCCCCAAAATCAGGGAACAAAGTTGGCATGAAAGGTCAAGTCCAACCAAATTCAGGACTTTTGGGAAGCTTTACGGTTAGAATAAGGGTGCACTTCTTAGGTAAGATAAATAATGTATATAAAACCAATGTAGTATAATATAGCTGAAATACATAATATAATATCTTGTACATTGTATTTATATGGAGTGAACTTTTTTTCTTAACAGTATTTTTTATTCTTGGTTAGTATATAGTAATGTTGCGAACATAAAATTTTCGGTTCGCAAACGGCGAACGCGAACTTCCGCAAATGTTCGCGAACGGGCGAACCGCCATAGACTTCATTGGGCAGGCGAATTTTAAAACCCACAGGGACTCTTTCTGGCCACAATAGTGATGGAAAAGTTGTTTTAAGGGGACTAACACCTGGACTGTGGCATGCCGGAGGGGGATCCATGGCAAAACTCCCATGGAAAATTACATAGTTGGTGCAGAGTCTGGTTTTAATCCATAAAGGGCATAAATCACCTAACATTCCTAAATTGTTTGGAATAACGTGCTTTAAAACATCAGGTATGATGTTGTATCGATCAGGTAGTGTAAGGGTTACGCCCGCTTCACAGTGACAGACTGTCATGCCTTAACTACCGGTAATTCCTTGCCTCTTCCGGGTTGACGGAGCTTAGCCACACCCCCTTCTCTGACGCGGTCTCCCCACGCTACATAATGCGACCGCGCCAGATACAAGACGCTGGATTATTGAACAGCGTTACCGCGATATCAAACCGGCTAAAGATTCTCTTCAACCTCTACTTGTGAACCGAACCGGACTGGAAATCTACATACCCTCCTTATCCTCTCCTCGACCACGGCTAGTATCTGGACCTTCCTAATCCTGTTTGAGAAACTTCCCTCCCCGGAGGAGAACTCCGGGAACCTGATTTTTCAACCTTGGAAGCTAAGTCATATATCCGTAATAGGAGCTTACCTGCTCTCAAGCCCGCTAAGCATTCCTGCTACAGCCTGCTCTCAAGTCCACTAAGCATTCATGTTACAGCCTGCTCTCAGGCCTGCTATCTCTAACTCCAAAACGAATCACTCCTGCTTCAACTTCATCTCTAACTTCCTCCGTTTCCATAAAACTTGCAAACTCTAAAGTGCTATATCGCATGTATGTCAGAAGCTGCTTACTCCGTTTAAACAAACAGCGAAGTAATTAAAGATACAGTACCTGTATTATCCATAATTGAATACTCAGTTCCTATTCTATTCTCTAAGTATCCTAGTCAACAATCTAAGTCCTAAGAGATCTGCGGTTGTGCTCCATATCAATATATGTAAGCATTACACAGACCAAACTCCCTGTTTAACGCACGGCAAACAACCGCAAACAGTCCATTTGCACAACTGCAAACTCCCCATTTGCACAAGGTTGGATACCAAGCTAGCCATGTTCCGTTCCTTGTCCTCACTGATGTCATTGAAGGTCTCTCTTCCTCCACCCAGGAAACGGTAGATGGAAAAAGATGCTTGGTCGGTCTTCCTACTTCAAATTTGGGGCACTGCGCGTGCAATCTAATGTGCCACCAGATAGGAGTAGTGTGTTAAGTAGTACTATCCCTATCAGTTTAATTTCTGTTACGTCCCCTATCAGGGGACGTGTATATAAGGCATCGATTTTAGGAAGCGGGAGATGGAAAAAGATGCTTGGTCGGTCCTCCTACTTCAAATTTGGGGCACTGCGCGTGCAATCTAATGTGCCACCAGATAGGAGTGGTGTGTTAAGTAGTACTATTCTTATCAGTTTAATCCCTGTTAGTCCCCTATCAGGGGACGTGTATATGAGGCATCGATTTTAGGAAGCGGGAGATGGAAAAAGATGCTTGGTCGGTCCTCCTACTTCAAATTTGGGGCACTGCGCGTGCAATCTAATGTGCCACCAGATAGGAGTGGTGTGTTCAGTAGTACTATTCTTATCAGTTTAATCCCTGTTAGTCCCCTATCAGGGGACGTGTATATGAGGCATCGATTTTAGGAAGCGGGAGACGGAAAAAGATGCTTGGTCGGTCCTCCTACTTCAAATTTGGGGCACTGCGCGTGCAATCAAATGTGCCACCAGATAGGAGTGGTGTGTTAAGTAGTACTATTCTTATCAGTTTTATCCCTGTTACGTCCCCTATCAGGGGACGTGTATATAAGGCATCGATTTTAGGAAGCGGGAGATGGAAAAAAGATGCTTGGACGGTCCTCCTACTTCAAATTTGGGGCACTGCGCGTGCAATCTAATATGCCACCCGATAGGAGTGGTGTGTTAAGTAGTACTATTCCTATCAGTTTAATCCCTGTTACGTCCCCTATCAGGGGACGTGTATATAAGGCATCGATTTTAGGAAGCGGGAGATGTAAAAAGATGCTTGGTCGGTCCTCCTACTTCAAATTTGGGGCACTGCGCGTGCAATCTAATATGCCACCAGATAGGAGTGGTGTGTTAAGTAGTACTATTCCTATCAGTTTAATCCATGTTACGTCCCCTATCAGGGGACGTGTATATAAGGCATCGATTTTAGGAAGCGGGAGATGTAAAAAGATGCTTGGTCGGTCCTCCTACTTCAAATTTGGGGCACTGCGCGTGCAATCTAATGTGCCACCAGATAGGAGTAGTGTGTTAAGTAGTACTATTCTTATCAGTTTAATCCCTGTTACGTCCCCTATCAGGGGACGTGTATATAAGGCATCGATTTTAGGAAGCGGGAGATGGAAAAAGATGCTTGGTCGGTCCTCCTACTTCAAATTTGGGGCACTGCGCGTGCAATCTAATGTGCCACCAGATAGGAGTGGTGTGTTAAGTAGTACTATTCTTATCAGTTTAATCCCTGTTACGTCCCCTATCAGGGGACGTGTATATAAGGCATCAATTTTAGGAAGCGGGAGATGGAAAAAGATGCTTGGTCGGTCCTCCTACTTCAAATTTGGGGCACTGCGCGTGCAATTAAATGTGCCACCAGATAGGAGTGGTGTGTTAAGTAGAACTATTCTTATCAGTTTAATCCCTGTTACGTCCCCTATCAGGGGACGTGTATATAAGGCATCGATTTTAGGAAGCGGGAGATGGAAAAAAGATGCTTGGACGGTCCTCCTACTTCAAATTTGGGGCGCTGCGCCTGCAATCTAATGTGCCACCAGATAGGTGTGGTGTGTTAAGTAGTACTATTCTTATCAGTTTAATCCCTGTTACATCCCCTATCAGGGGACGTGTATATAAGGCATCGATTTTAGGAAGCGGGAGATGGAAAAAGATGCTTGGACGGTCCTCCTACTTCAAATTTGGGGCATTGTGCGTGCAATCTAATGTGCCACCAGATAGGAGTGGTGTGTTAAGTAGTACTATTCCTATCAGTTTAATCCCTGTTACGTCCCCTATCAGGGGACGTGTATATAAGGCATCGATTTTAGGAAGCGGGAGATGGAAAAAGATGCTTGGTCGGTCCTCCTACTTCAAATTTGGGGCACTGCGCGTGCAATCTAATGTGCCACCAGATAGGAGTGGTGTGTTAAGTAGTCCCCCTCATCAGGCCTTTTTTAGTCGAATGTATCGCCCACTGTCAGTGATCCATCCCTCATTCATCTTAATAAAGGTGATGTAATCTAGACTTTTTTGACCTAGGCGACTTCTCTTCTCAGTGACAATACCTCCTGCTGCACTGAAGGTCCTTTCTGACAGGACACTTGAAGCGGGGCAGGTCAGAAGTTCTATCGCAAATTGGGATAGCTCAGGCCACAGGTCAAGCCTGCACACCCAGTAGTCAAGGGGTTCATCGCTCCTCAGAGTGTCGATATCTGCAGTTAAGGCGAGGTAGTCTGCTACCTGTCGGTCGAGTCGTACTCTGAGGGTGGACCCTGAAGGGCTGTGGCGATGCGTAGGACTTAAAAAGCTCTGCATGTCCTCCATCAACAACACTTCTGTAAAGTGTCCTGTCCTTACTGGCGTGGTCGTGGGAGGAGGAGGATTACTTTCACCTCTTCCCCTGTTAGATTCCCGTTGTGCTGTGACATCACCCTTATACGCTGTGTAAAGCATACTTTTTAATTGATTTTGGAACTGCTGCATCCTTTCCGACTTTCCGTAATTCGGTAACATTTCAGGCACTTTCTGCTTATACCGGGGGTCTAGTAGCGTGGACACCCAGTACAGGTCGTTCTCCTTCAGCCTTTTTATACGAGGGTCCCTCAACAGGCACGACAGCATGAAAGACCCTATTTGCACAAGGTTGGATGCCGAGCTACTCATGTCCTGTTCCTCGTCCTCAGTGATCTCTCTGAAGGTATGTTCTTCCCCTCAGCCACGTACAACACCACAGGTACCAGATAGGTGACAACGAGCACCCTGGGATGCCTGTTGTGGTTGGTCTTCCTCCTCCTCCTCAAAGCCACATTCCTCCTCTGACTCCTCTTCCTCATAATCCTCTCACAGCGTTGCCGCAGGTCCAGCAAGCGATGCTGATAAGGCTGTTTCTGGTGGTGATGGTGACCTCTTCCTCTTCACGCTCATCTACGGCCTGATCCAGCACTCTTTGCAGGGCACGCTCCAGGAAGAAAACAAATGGTATGATGTCGCTGATGGTGCCTTCAGTGCGACTGACTAGGTTTGTCACCTCCTCAAATGGATGCATGAGCCTACAGGCATTGCGCATGAGCGTCCAGTAACATGGCAAAAAACATTCCCAGCTCCGCAGAGGCTGTCCTAGCACCCCGGTCATACAAATACTCGTTAACGGCTTTTTCTTGTTGGAGCAGGCAGTCGAACATTAGGAGTGTTGAATTCCAACGTGTCGGGCTGTCGCAAATCAAGCGCCTCACTGGCATGTTGTTTCGCCGCTGGATATCGGAAAAGTGCGCCATGGCCGTGTAGGAACGCCTGAAATGGCCACACACCTTCCTGGCCTGCTTAAGGACGTCCTGTAAGCCTGGGTACTTATGCACAAAGCGTTGTACGATCAGATTACACACATGTGCCATGCACGGCACATGTGTCAACTTGCCCAAATGCAATGCCGCCAATAAATTTCTTCCGTTGTCACAAACCACTTTGCCGATCTCCAGTTGGTGAGGAGTCAGCCACTGATCCACCTGTGCGTTCAGGGCGGACAGGAGTGCTGGTCCGGTGTGACTCTCTGCTTTCAGGCAAGTCAACCCCAAGACGGCGTGACACTGCCGTTTGCGGGATGTGGAACAGTACCTGGGGAGCTGGGGGGTGCCGTTGATGTGGAGCAAGACACAGCAGCAGAAGAGGACTCAGCCAAGGAGGTTATGGAAGAGGATGGAGTAGGAGGAGTAGAGGAGGTGGCAGCAGGCCTGCCTGCAAGTCGTGGCGGTGTCACCAACTCCTCTGCAGAGCCACGCATTCCATGCTTGGCAGCCGTCAGCAGGTTTACCCAATGCGCAGTGTAGGTGATATACCTGCCCTGACCATGCTTTGCAGAACAGGTATCAGTGGTCAGATGGACCCTTGCCCCAACACTGTGTGCCAGACATGCCATTACTTCCTTTTGCACAATCGAGTACAGGTTAGGGATTGCCTTTTGTGCAAAGAAATTTCGGCCGGGTACCTTCCACTGCGGTGTCCCAATAGCTACAAATTTTTTGAACGCCTCAGACTCCACCAGCTTGTATGGTAAAAGCTGGTGGGCTAAGAGTTCAGTCAAGCCAGCTGTCAGACGCCGGGCAAGGGGGTGACTTTCTGACATTGGCTTCTTACGCTCAAACATGTCCTTGACAGACACCTGACTGTGGGCAGATGAGCAGGAACTGCTCAAGGCGAGAGACGGAGGGGGGGATGGTTGAGAGGGGGCAAGGAGGACAGCAGTGGTTAACGTGTCTGAAGATGCTGGACCAGGAGGAGGATGGCGGCTTTGAGTTTGTGTGCTGCTTGTACTCATGTGTTGATCCCATAGGCGTTTGTGATGTGCGATCATGTGCCTTCGCAAAGCAGTTGTAACTAGGTGGGTGTTGGACTTCCCACGACTCAGTTTCTTTTGGCACAGGTTGCAAATGGCATCGCTGTTGTCAGAGGCAGACACACAAAAAAAATGCCACACTGCTGAGCTCTGCAATGACGGCATTCTGGTGGTGGCAACAGCATGCGTTGATTGGCGTGCTGTCTGGCTGACCCCGGGTGCCGATGCATGCTGTCTGACTGTGCCACTAGCTCCTTGCGGCGACGTCCCCCTGCTTCCAACTCGTCTCCTCCTCCTCCTCTCTGTCTCCCCATTTGAACTTTCACCCTGTTCTTCTTCTCTTCTAGCGGGCACCCACGTGACATCCACGGACGCATCGTCATCATCAACCGCTTCACTTGTATCTGACAACTCAGAAAAGGAAGCAGCAGTGTGTACAACATCATCATCATCACACCGTACGTGTGTAATGCTGCCTGACTTTGACATATCCCTGTTATCTACATCCTCTGGCAATAATGGTTGCGCATCACTTATTTCTTCCAACTGATGTGTAAATAACTCCTCTGACATACCAAGTGAAGCGGCTATGGTGCTAGTGTTGGTGGTGGCGGCAGGCGGGCGAGTGGTAACGTGAGAGGTGCCCGAAGCTAAGCTGGAGGAGGATGGTGTGTCGAGGTTCCGAGCGGAAGCTGTAGAATATTGGGTGTCCTGTGTTAGCCAGTCAACTATGTCCTCAGAACTTTTCACGGTCATGGTACGTGGCCTCTGAACACTGGGCATTATTCTAGGGCCAAAGGGAATCACAGCACCACGACCACGACGGCCCCTGCGGGGTGGCCTGCCTCTGCCTGTCATTTTTTTTTCGATTAGTGTTACTATGTGTGCAAGCTACTGTGACAACAGTTATGAGTGGCACTGGTGTGACACTGTGCCCTGGCAGGCCCTGAAACGCACACTCATGAAGGAAACTGACTGCTATTATATTACAGTCCAAAAAGTTTTTTTTTGTTAAATGCAAGCTATTGTGACAGCAGTGAGTGAGTGGTGGCACTGGGCAAGTGGGCACAGTATACGCTGTGAGCCTGACACACACGCTGGCAGACAACTAACTGCTATTCAATCTATTACAGTCAAAATCTTATTTATTTATTTTTTTAAATGTACACTACTGTTGCACCAGATATGAGTTGCACTGGTGTGACACTGTGCCCTTGCAGGCCCTGAAACGCACACTCGTGAAGGAAACTGACTGCTATTATAATACAGTCCAAAAAGTTTAGTTTTTTTTTAAATGCAAGCTATTGGGACACCAGATATGAGTGAGTGGTGGCACTGGGCAGGCCCTGAAACGCACACTACTGAAGGAAACTGACTGCTATTATATTACAGTCAAAAAAGTTTTTTTTTTTTAAAGGCAAGCTATTGTGACACCAGTGAGTGAGTGGTGGCACTGGGCTAGTGGGCACAGTATACGCTGTGAGCCTGACACACACGCTGGCAGAAAACTAACTGCTATTCAATCTATTACAGTCAAAATCTTTTTTTTTTTTTTTTTTTAAATGTACACTACTGTTGCACCAGATATGAGTTGCACTGGTGTGACACTGTGCCCTGGCAGGCCCTGAAACGGACACTAGTGAAGGAAACTGACTGCTATTATATTACAGTCCAAAAAGCTTTGTTTTTATAAAATGCAAGCTATTGTGACACCAGTGATTGAGTGGTGGCACTGGGCAGGCCCTGAAACGCACACTACTGAAGGAAACTGACTACTATTATATTACAGTCAAAAAAGTTTAGTTTTTTTTAAATGCAAGCTATTGGGACACCAGTGAGTGAGTGGTGGCACTGGGCAAGTGGGCACAGTATACGCTGTGAGCCTGACACACACACTGGCAGACAACTAACTGATATTCAATCTATTACAGTCAAAATTGTATTTTTTTTATTTTTTTTTTAAATGTACACTACTGTTACACCAGATATGAGTTGCACTGGTGTGACACTGTGCCCTGGCAGGCCCTGAAACGGACACTAGTGAAGGAAACTGACTGCTATTATATTACAGTCCAAACAGTTTTTTTTGTTAAATGCAAGCTATTGTGACACCAGATATGAGTGGTGGCACTGGGCAAGTGGGCATAGTATACGCTGTGAGCCTGACAAACACGCTGGCAGACAACTAACTGCTATTCAATCTATTACAGTCCAATTTTTTTTTTTTTTTTTTAAATGTACACTACTGTTACACCAGATATGAGTTGCACTGGTGTGACACTGTGCCCTGGCAGGCCCTGAAATGCACACTCATGAAGGAAACTGACTGCTATTATATTAGAGTCCAAAAAGTTTAGTTTTTTTTAAAGGCAAGCTATTGTGACACCAGTGAGTGAGTGGTGGCACTGGGCAAGTGGGCACAGTATATGCTGTGAGCCTGACACACACGCTGGCAGACAACTAACTGCTATTCAATCTATTACAGTCAAAATTGTATTTTTTTTTTTTTTTTAAATGTACACTACTGTTACACCAGATATGAGTTGCACTGGTGTGACACTGTGCCCTGGCAGGCCCTGAAATGGACACTAGTGAAGGAAACTGACTGCTATTATATTACAGTCCAAAAAGCTTTGTTTTTATAAAATGCAAGCTATTGTGACACCAGTGATTGAGTGGTGGCACTGGGGAGGCCCTGAAACGCACACTAGTGAAGGAAACTGACTGCTATTATATTACAGTCAAAAAAGTGTAGTTTTTTTTAAATGCAAGCTATTGGGACACCAGTGAGTGAGTGGTGGCACTGGGCAAGTGGGCACAGTATACGCTGTGAGTCTGACGCACACGCTGGCAGACAACTAACTGCTATTCAATCTATTACAGTCAAAAAAATTTTTTTTATTTTTTTTTTTAAATGTACACTACTGTTACACCAGATATGAGTTGCACTGGTGTGACACTGTGCCCTGGCAGGCCCTGAAACGGACACTAGTGAAGGAAACTGACTGCTATTATATTACAGTCCAAACAGTTTTTTTTTGTTAAATGCAAGCTATTGTGACACCAGATATGAGTGGTGGCACTGGGCAAGTGGGCACAGTATACGCTGTGAGCCTGACAAACACGCTGGCAGACAACTAACTGCTATTCAATCTATTACAGTCAAAATTGAATTTTTTTTTTTTAAATGTACACTACTGTTACACCAGATATGAGTTGCACTGGTGTGACACTGTGCCCTGGCAGGCCCTGAAACGCACACTCGTGAAGGAAACTGACTGCTATTATATTACAGTCCAAAAAGTTTAGTTTTTTTTAAATGCAAGCTATTGGGTCACCAGTGAGTGAGTGGTGGCACTGGGCAAGTGGGCACAGTATACGCTGTGAGCCTGACACACACGCTGGCAGACAACTAACTGCTATTCAATCAATTACAGTCAAAATTTAATTTTTTTTTTTTTTTTAAAAATGTACACTACTGTTACACCAGATATGAGTTGCACTGGTGTGACACTGTGCCCTGGTAGGCCCTGAAACGCACACTATTGAAGGAAACTGACTGCTATTATATTACAGTCAAAAAAGTTTTTTGTTTTTTTAAATGCAAGCTATTGTGACACCAGTGAGTGAGTAGTGGCACTGGGCAAGTGGGCACAGTATATGCTGTGAGCCTGACACACAGGCTGGCTTGCAGGCAACTGCAATTACATTACACAGAAAAAAAAAGCAGACTGATGTTCTAGCCCTAAAAAGGGCTTTTTGGGGTGCTGTCCTTACAGCAGAGATCAGATGAGTCCTTCATTACTGTATTGGACACTGAATACACTAGCCTAGCTATCAATTTCCCTATCAAATCAGCAGCAGCTACACTGTCCCTACTCTCACTAAGAATGCAGCTTCACAATGAATGTAAAATGGATGTTGTCCAGGAGGTGGGAGGGTCTGGAAGGGAGGGTCTGCTGCTGATTGGCTGGAATGTGTCTGCTGACTGTGAGGTACAGGGTCAAAGTTTACTCAATGATGACGAATAGGGGGTGGACCTAACAGCGCATGTGTTCGCCATCCGTGGCGAACGCGAACAAGGGATGTTCGCCAGGAACTATTCACCAGCGAACAGTTCGGGACATCACTATTAGTATATGAAAAATAGAAATTAGGAACATTTTTCGTTTTATTATTCAAATAAGCAGAGACAAAAAGCAATGTTTATTAATGGAAACTCTTCTCTTTAATGCATTTATCAATGACCTTGAGGTGCATATTAAAACCAGTCTCTAAATCTTTGCAGGTGATATCAAATTCTGTAAATAAATAAAATAATAAGAGTTGCAAAGAGCTACTGGCAAACTTGAATCAAATATTTTGACCTACTGTTTGAAAGTCGAACGCCCACTGATCATAACACAGTCAATATATGTGTATACTGTAGACAATTGTACAATCATAACACAATAAAATAAAACATGAACATCTTTCTCCATCTATATCTCTACATATGGTATGTAGACACAGAGAGAAGAAAGTGAAGGGTAAATGTGTCCAATATTACTTGTTTACTGTGTTTTAGATTTATGTTTTTATATACATAGTATATAGCATCCAAGATAAACACAATTGATATGTTTAAATCGGAATAAAATGTTAAACTATTTAAGTACATTTTTTTAAACAAAAATCTTATAATGGTAGTATTTTTTTTACGTTTAACAAACATCTTGAAAATCTGTGTTAGATATGAGTTAAACATATACACAGATGTTCACTTTATTTTAACTGTATAACAAAACAAATACATCTTAAAATATTAAACTGGGTGGGATATTCACACACACAGAGTCCAAAAAACTGTAAGGATTGCATGGGAACCTCAGTTAAATAATAACCAAGTTTAATGCAAGAAAAAAAATCCAGTTCTTTTAATCTAGAATCAGAATTGTTTTACTTCTGGGGCATGATAGGAACACTTTAGCACCAGAAATAGTTAAATAAGTAGAAGTTCTTTAAATATTTAAACAATGATTTCATATACATATGTAAAACTAGCTATCCACCAACGGAACTAAAACTAACTAAAAGGAATACATCACTTATATCAACTGTTCGGTTTTGTTATAGTGTACAAAAATCGCTGACTTGTAATTGAATGAGAGTGTCATGCGTCTGATTATCTTTTTGTTTTTTCCATCATTGCTGTGTGAGAGATGGAGTGATTTAATTTCAATGTCCAAGGAATATGGACCACCTTAAAGCTGCTGGTTTGATCTGGCCTGTGACCACTTTTTTCCAAAATTGCTCAGATTATTAGATTTAATAATTTATGTAATTATCAACAATTAAAACACTGGCAAAAAAAAAAAAAAAAAAAACAATGACAAAAGTCTCTGTAGCTGCATTTGTTACTTGAGTCTGCTAATAAAAATTTACATTGATTTGAATATCCTTGTCATACTCTGCCTGAAGAACTGAAAAAAGCTGAATAGTTACTTTTTAAATTCATGCTATTTTTTTAAAAAAAATAGAACTACCCAGATAATATCCAATATTAGTTATGACATTTACAGGGTTACTCGAATTACCATGACCACTTCAGTGATATTATTATTTTATTATGTATATCCATCAGATTCTGTAGCGCTGTACAATGAAGTGGTCATGGTGCTTGAAATCAGCACTGCACATACATAGATAAGCAACTTTGATTCTGTTGTAGTAATAAATGTTCCCGGCAGGTTAATGTAAGTTTTGTGTATAAACAGCATCTGTCATCCACATGCTGGTGAAAAACAACCAATGGCGGCACAGCTGCAACCCATCTGGAGCCACAGCCCATATTCATGCCATCCAAGTCCTCCCCTCAGCTTGTCTTCCAGGACATCACCAGAGGAGTCACCAGAAGAGGATCGGGCTGCAGGGAGAACTTGTGGTTTCCTCCCTCCCTCCCCATGCCACCCAGGGTAACGACAACAACATTTTTTTATTAAACACGTTTTTTGGTTTGAGTAACCCTTTAAAAAAGTTTGCAGGCATTTCTAACCTAGCGTAAAAAAACATTAAAAGGAAGTTATACAATGCCATCAGTGTAAAGTTTAAGGCCACCACAACTTCTCCAAAGTCCTCTATCATTGTAATTGCAGGAAATTTTATTTTACCGGCACAATAATATCACTTCCTAAATATAACGTAATTGAATAAAACATTGAAAATAAGCAATAGCTTGATAGCATTTACATTATATTATTTTTATGTGACACTCCTTTTTCTTTATGTTTATCAAAGATTTACAGTATTATTTACTAAAGTGAGAATTACAAATTTAGGGCCAGAGTAGCTGTCCTCAAAGTATTGCTGACCTAAATAAAATTTCACTTCAGTCATTTTGACATTCAATTTGAAATTGACTTTGAATTCTCACTTCACTAAATAGGCTCAGTTTTAGGATGGAGCTCAACACAGAGATGTGGATTCGACAGTTCATTTTATTTCTATAGGGAATAACTAAACATAATATTAAAATTCATGAGAAGTTATGGTCCCTTTAACATTGAGTTTGCTTTTGTTCATTTTATTCCAGTGCAAGAGTTAACTGCAAATATATAGCCCAAAACGGCTGATGGCCAAACACAATGCATAGTTTATGAATGTAATTACGCTTAAATTTACTTTTTGCATATAATTTTCTTTTAAATCAAGCAATGCTCTCAGAGGCAAGCAACATTTATGACATTCCAGTTAAACACTATAAATGATAATGTTCCCTTATCCATAACTAATGTCCTGAAGGGCATATGCATTATATTTTTTAAGGACTTTTTTTGTAAATTGGGCTATAATGTAGCTGTGATTTATAATAGTTTGTGCAATTCTGTGGTAATTGTACCATGATACACTCAAATCATGAAAATGCCAATATCAGTATTTACTTGATAAATTGGTATGTAGTCAGTGTCATTAAAGTGGAATATGTCGAGTGCTTTAGAATACATGTTTTACATTTTAATATCTTATTTTCTGGTTGAGGGATGACATTTTAAGGACAGCTATTAGCAACTCATTAGTCTTATACTTCTTTTTGGTACACTGTGTTAAATATGTTTCTGCAAGATTTTATGTATGTGCTTGTTTTCTGTAGTTAAAGGGATTCTCCAGTGCCAGGAAAACATATTAGTTTTCCTGGCACTGCAGGACCCTGTAGTGCCACTCCCCCTTCCACCCCCCATCCCAAATTGCTGAAGGGGTTAAAACCCCTTTAGTGACTTACCGGAGTCCAGCGCCGATGTCCCTATGGGGATTTCGGCAACGCTGGAGGTCCTTACATAGCCTGAGGACGTCCAGCGCCGTATAACAACACACTTTTTGTGTTCTAAGAACACGGAAGTCCCTCTAATGGCTGTCTGATAGACAGCCACTAGAGGAGGACTTAACCCTGCAAGGTAAATATTGCAGTTTATGAAAACTGCAATAATAACACTTCCAAGGTTAATGGTAGTGGGAGTTGGCACCCAGACCACTCCAATGGACAGAAGTGGTCTGGGTGCCTGGAGTGTCCCTTTAAACTTTTGATGAAAAAATAAATTTTCTATAAACTTTTTTAACATTTGCAAAATGTGTATTTTTGTTATTTTTTAAAATTCATTTACAAAATAATTCAATGTGATTGATATATAGATATATAGATAGATTAGAATTCTAATTACTGTTCTTTTTTTTTATTTTTAAGTTGCAAATTGCCAAATGATAAGCTTAGAGTCATGTCTACAAATGCTCGCAGTTTAGGGAATAAGATCCATGAACTTGTGGCAATAATGGCAACTGATAGTGTAGATTTAGTCGCTGTTACTGAGACATGGTATAATGAGAAAAATGACTGGGACATAGCAATACCAGGATACTCTTTATATAGAAAAGACAGGGCAGGCAAGAAAGGGGGAGGGGTGGCCCTATATGTGAAGGATAGCATAACATCTCGCCTTATAAAAGTTAGTGAGGCGAACATAGGGTCCATTTCGGTTACGTTAGAATTTGGTAATCACACAGTAACTTGTGTAGGTGTGATTTATAGGCCCCCAGGACAAATAGAAGAGTTAGATAATTTACTAGTTGAGAAAATAGCTAAAATGACAATGAAGGGGGAAGTTATCATCATGGTTGACTTTAATTGGAAACCCAAAATAGCTGCTTGTGCCAGGAGCACACATATTCTAAACTCCCTACTGGGATTGTCTTTAAAACAAGTCGTTGAGGAGCCAACTTGTAAGGAGGCCATACTAGATTTGGTGTTAACAAATGGAGATTTGGTATCAGATATTACTGTAGGTGAAAGTTTAGGATCCAGTGATCAGTCAGTGTGGTTTAATAAAAGAACAGTGACTTTGTCACACCACACAAAAACACAAGTTTTAGACTTTAGAAAAACAGACTTTTCTAAAATTAGAACATGTGTAAAGAACTCATTATCAGACTGGAGCAATTTAAATGGAGTCCAAGAGAAATGGGATTATTTAAAAATTGCACTGCTGAGGGCAACAGAAAATTGCATTAGGCTTGTCAGTAAAAGCAAAAAATTCAAGAAACCACTGTGGCCAAAATAGTAAAAAACTAAAAGCTAGCATTTAGTATTGTGTAGGTGTGATTTATAGGCCCCCAGGACAAATAGAAGAGTTAGATAATTTACTAGTTGAGAAAATAGCTAAAATGACAATGAAGGGGGAAGTTATCATCATGGTTGACTTTAATTGGAAACCCAAAATAGCTGCTTGTGCCAGGAGCACACATATTCTAAACTCCCTACTGGGATTGTCTCTAAAACAAGTCGTTGAGGAGCAAACTCGCAAAGAGGCCATACTAGATTTAGTGTTAACAAATGGAGATTTGGTATCCGATATTACTGTAGGTGAAAGTTTAGGATCCCGTGATCATCAGTCAGTGTGGTTTAATATAAGAACAGTGACTGAGTCACACCACACAGAAACAAAAGTTTTAGACTTTAGAAAAACAGACTTTTCTAAAATTAGAATATGTGTTAAGGAGTCATTATCAGACTGGAGCAATTTAAATGGCGTCCAAGAGAAATGGGATTATTTAAAAGTTGCACTACTGAAGGCAACGGAAAATTGCATTAGGCTTGTCAGTAAAAGCAAAAAATTCAAGAAACCACTGTGGTACTCCACAGATGTGGCCAAAATAGCCAAAATAGTAAAAAACTAAAAGTTAGCATTTAGTAATTATAAAAAAAACAGAGTAAGAAAGACAGAATGATCTATAAGATTAGGTAGAAAGAGGCTAAACAAGTTATCAGGGCTTCCAAATCACACACAGAAGAGAAAATAGCATAGTCAGTAAATTAAGTGGACAAAACATTTCGATTAAAAACAAAAGAAGGAAGGTATATAGAAGAGGATAAAGGCCTAGCTGACTGCCTCAATTAATATTTTTGTTCAGTATTTACAGATGAAAATGAAGGAAAGTTGCCTAAGTTGGAAAAAGGGCAAATGAGTAATTTGTTACATGTGAGTTTACAGATGAAAAGGTTCTATTTCAACTGTCAAAAGTAAAGACAAATAAGTCAATGGGACCTGATGGAATACACCCAAAGTTATTAAAAGAGCTTAGTGGTGTACTAGCAAAACCATTAACAGATTTATTTAACCAATCATTGTTAACAGGAGTAGTCCCAGAAGATTGGTGGTTAGCAAATGTTGTGCCCATTCACAAGAAAGGTAGTAGGGAGGAGTCGGGCAAATATAGGCCAGTAAGCCTTACTTCAGTAGTGGGAAAAGTAATGGAAACCATGTTAAAGGATAGGATTGTTGAACATCTAAAAACACATGGATGTCAAGATCAGATACAACATGGGTTTACTTCAGGGAGATCATGCCAAACTAATCTTATTGATTTTTTTGATTGGGTAACTAAAATAATAGATCGTGGTGGTGCAGTAGACATTGCTTACCTAGATTTCAGTAAGGCATTTGACACTGTTGCACATAGAAGGCTTATCAATAAACTGCAATCTTTAAGTTTGGATTCCAATATTGTTGAATGGGTAAGGCAGTGGCGGAGTGACAGGCAACAGAGGGTTGTAGTCAATGGAGTATATTCGAAGCATGGGTTTGTCACCAGTGGAGTACCTCAGGGATCTGTACTTGGACCAATTCTCTTTAATATTTTTATTAGTGATATTGCAGAAGGTCTTGATGGTAAGGTATGTCTTTTTGCTGATGATACTAAGATATGTAACATGGTTGATGTTCCAGGAGGGATACGCCAAATGGCAAATGATTTAGGTAAACTAGAAAAATGGTCAGAGTTGTGGCAACTGACATTTAATTTACGTCCAATTGCAAAATAATGCATATTGGACGAAAAAACCTAAGGGCAAAGTAGAGAATATTTTATAGTCCTAACCTCAACATCTGAGGAAAGGGATTTAGGGGTGATTATTTCTGATGACTTAAAGGTAGGAAGACAATGTAATAGAGCAGCAGGAAATGCTAGCAGAATGCTTGGTTGTATAGGGAGAGGTATTAGCAGTAGAAAGAGGGAAGTTCTCATGCCATTGTACAGAACACTGGTGAGACCTCACTTGGAGTATTGTATGCAGTACTGGAGACTGTATCTCCAGAAGGATATTGATACTTTAGAGAGAGTTCAGAGAAATGCTACTACACTGGTTCATGGATTGCAGGATAAAACTTACAAGGAAAGGTTAAAGGAACTTAACATGTATAGCTTGGAGGAAAGACGAGACAGGGGGGATATGATAGAAACATTTAAATACATAAAGGGAATCAACACAGCAAAGGAGGAGACTATATTTAAAAGAAGAACAACTACCACAACAAGAGGACATAGTCTTAAATTAGAGGGACAAAGGTTTAAAAATAATATCAAGAAGTATTACTTTACTGAGAGGGTAGTGGATGCAGGGGAGGGCTGGCAGCCTTAGGCCTGGGGGGCAAAACCAGTCAAGTGGCCCATTGCGCCACCAAATCAGTTCACCATCCATGCCCACCTTTTTCTGGTTTTATAACGGATATTGATGTTATGCTAATCAGTAGCTCTTTGCCATACCCGCTCCTTCACGGCTCTGACTTTCAATGTTGTCAGAGCACAGGCTGAGAATCTATGAGCCTGTGCTCTGACTCACTAACTGAGCGCCGGAACCACGAGGTACATTAAAAAGCCTGCAGGGACCAGCTATAGACACCAGAACCCCTTCATTAAGCTATAGTGTCCCTTTAATGTGAGGTAAATTATAGATTAGTGTCACTAATAATATACTAGATTGCCTACTTACAATTAGATGAGGATGATGATGGGCTGCAGTTTGGCTCCACTGGTCTGGTGTAGAACAGGACCTCTGGAGGCTGTTTGCAACTGTGGTCACAAAATTCAATGTTCTGGGAGAATTAGAAGCAGCTCCATTTTTGGGGGGCCTCTTACACAGCTCAAGGTCTGGGCCCCAGTGCCTGACGGTGAGTATGCCCATAAGGCCCACTCATAAGTCCACTTATATGTTCCACCCACCCATGAGCTCGCTCACAGGGAGTGGAGTGTGTAGGGGATGTGTTATATGTTATCTAATATGTGTGCTTATGGTATGTAGTGTATAGGGATACCAGTTTGTGCAGGTGATGCAGTGTGTTTGTGTGTAGTGGAAGCAGTGTGTATTTGTGTATGAGGGATGTATTATGTGTTTCTGGTTGTGTGTGAGGGATGCATTGTGTGAATCTGTGTTTGTATGCATAAGGGATGCAAGGTGTGTGTCTGTATGTGTGTGCCATGAGTGTAAGAGATGCATTGTGTTTCTGTGTGTATGTAAGACAAACAGTGTGTGTGTTTGCATGTGTGTGTAAGGGTTTGCATTGTATGTTTCTGTGTATGTGTGCAAATGATGCATTGTCTTTGTGTGTAAGGGTTGCATTGTGTGTTTCTCTGTGTGTAAGGGATGCATTGTGTGTTTCTGTGTATGTATAGGGGTGCATTGTGTGTTTCTGTGTATGTATAGGGATGCATTGTGTGTGTGTGTGTGTGTGTGTGCGCGTAGTGTTTTAGAGCTCCCTGTCTTGCCCCCTGTCCTATAGAGCTGTCCCTTCTGTCCCTTAGAGCTCTCCCCTGCCCCTTAGTGGTCTCTCCTCTCCCCCACCCTCCCCTAGCGGTCTCTTCTCACCCTCACCCACCCTCCCTGTGCTCTTCTCATCCCCCCTCCACCCTCCCTGTGTTCTTCTCACTCCTCCCACTGTGTGTTCTCACCCCCCCCGTGTTCTTCTTACCCCCCTCCTCCCTGTGTTCTTCTTACTCCCCCCTTGTTCTTCTTACCCCCTTCTTCTTATTACTCCCCCCTTCTGCTTACCCCCTTCTTCTTCTTAACCCTCCTACTTCTTCTTACCCCCTTCTTCTTACCCCCCTTCTTCTTCTTACCCCCCTCTTTTTCTTATTTCCCCTCCTTCTTCTTACTCCCCCCTCTTCTTATCCCCCCTCCCCTCTTCTTACTCCCTCTCTTCCCTCTTCTTACTCCCTCTCTTCCCTCTTCTTACTCCCCCCTTCTTACTCCCCCCTCCCCTATTCTTACTCCCCCTCCCATCTTCTTACTCTCCCCCCTCCCCCTCTTCTTACTCTCCCCCTCCCCTCTTCTTACTCTCCCCCCCTCCCCTCTTCTTACTCTCCCCCCCAACCCTCTTCTTACTCTCCCCCCTCCCTTCTTCTTACTCTCCCCCTCCCCTCTTCTTACTCTCCCCCCTCCCCTCTTCTTACTCTCCCCCATCCCCTCTTCTTACTCTCCCCCCTCCCCTCTTCTTACTCTCCCCCCTCCCCTCTTCCTACTCTCCCCCCTCCCCTCTTCTTACTCCCCCCCTCTTCTTACTCTCCCCCCTCCCCTCTTCTTACTCTCCCCCCCTCCCCTCTTCTTACTCTCCCCCCCTCCCCTCTTCTTACTCTCCCTCCCTCCCCTCTTCTTACTCTCCCCCCTCCCCTCTTCTTATTCTCCCCCCCTCCCCTCTTCTTACTCTCCCCCCTCCCCTCTTTTTACTCTCCCCCTCCCCTCTTTTTACTCTCCCCCTCCCCTCTTTTTACTCTCCCCCCTCCCCTCTTTTTACTCTCCCCCCTCCCCTCCCCTCTTTTTACTCTCTCCCCCTCCCCTCCCCTCTTTTTACTCTCCCCCCTCCCCTCTTTTTACTCTCCCCCCTCCCCTCTTTTTACTCTCCCACCCCCTCCCCTCTTTTTACTCTCCCCCTCCCCTCTTTTTACTCACCCCCTCCCCTCTTTTTACTCTCCCCCCCCTCTTTTTACTCTCCCCCCTCCCCTCTTTTTACTCTCCCCACCCCCTCCCCTCTTTTTACTCTCCCCCCTCCCCTCTTTTTACTCTCTCCCCCCCCCCTTCTTCTTACCCCCTCCCCTGTAGGTGGCCGAGCTGCACTCCAGTCCGCGGTCCCGGACGGAGTGATAGGAAGGTGCTCAGTTACAGCGCGGAACAGGAGTTTCTGTTTCCTGTACCCGGCCGGACTGACAGGAAGTGCACACTCAGTGTGCACCTTCCCATCACTCCGGCCGGGACCGTGGACCGGAGTGCAGCTCGGCCACCTACAGGGGAGGGGAGAAGCAGCTGCAGCCGTCTGAGCGCTCTTTACAGAGCGCTCGGCGGCTGCAGCATTTAAAGGGCCGGCCCGCCGCGGCCGGTCTTAAAAGAATTTCGGGCGGCCTGGGGGGCCCAGCCCGCCCCTGAGTGGATGCATGAAATAGCCTTCCAGCTGAAGTGGTAGAGGTTAACACAGTAAAGGAGTTTAAGCATGCGTGGGATATGCATAAGGCTATCCTAACTATAAGATAAGGCCAGGGACTAATGGAAGTATTTAAAAAACATTGGGCACACTGGATGGGTTGAATGGTTCTTATCTGCCGTCACATTCTATGTTTCTATGTTTCAATGTAGCAATTGCATAGATATGAAAATAAAAATTGTGGTAGCAATTAGAAGAGCCTGGTGGCACAATAGAGATAGACACAATAGCAGGTTCAGGTCTGGGTACCAGACACCTTAATCTTGTTACATGAATCTATTCAGTCACTAAATGCTAAATTTGTTTGGAAATTGAGCTGTTTTAACTAGGCTCAATTATCAAGCATTCAGTTCTTAACCAATTCACACATTCACTCAAGTATACCCTGCAATCGTGTATAAATGTGTTTCAACATTGCAACTCTTTTTACCTGGCACATGAAGCAGTGTCCACACATGTCCGCTTCTCTGCAGACACCAAACTCCGGAGTTACTGTGAATGCATGGAATAAATTAGCTCAGAGGGTCAGATGCATGTCAAGCAACTTTGCAATTTACGCCCTACAGACATCACCTCACCAGAGACTGGAGTACTGCTCTGCACCCCACTTTTCTTCTGCTTTGAAATATGTATGCTCCTTGGGTGAGTGTCATACATTTCCTACTGCTTTGGTGCAATTCTCCTAGTTTCTTTCATTTAAATTGCATCCGCTGGATAGTACACATTCTGTTTTAATAATTTTTTAAAAAGCCAAAATGTTGCATCCAACTGGGATTTACGCGGTTTTGTTGCAATTTGACATTTAGTTAACAGACCCCTATATTTTCCCAGCTCAATTGATATTTTCTAATTTATTTCTGTCTGCAGCAAAGAGCTGTTGTTTACAACAAGAATTTAAAGGTTGACCAATGTTTACTGAATTATTAAACATTGTACTATACAAAAAAATAAGTGTAACACAGTGAACTAGACTCTGCAAAGTAAATAGCTATTATGTGATTTGTTTTGGGTACTTCTGAATTGTATAAGTTTAGAAACTGAATGATTAGTTTTTCTACCTAGGGATATATTTTTAGGAGATTCTAAATACATACTTATCAACATTTTAATTATTAAAATCCAATCAATGGTGTGGCAAGTATATACACACAGAAAAAAATTAAGAAAAAATATTTGTACCAGCCTTTTGTTGAAACTGAGGTGGCTACGTTTCTATTTCACCAGCAACGTGGGACAGGTCCTGGTCATGACTCATTTTTGCTGGGACAAATTCCCATAACATAGGACTGTCCCACAAAATTCAGAACTTCAAAAATGGCAGAAGGCAGAAGGAGTGTACTGTATGGGTGCACTTGATGAGAGCACTTCCTTATATCGGGGGTTATTAAGTTTAGTGTGAATTGTCAGGAAAACAAATCATTGGCCAATAGCATAACTAATATTTTTGTTATTCAGTTGGAATTCACACTTTAATGAAGTGGTCTGGGTGCCAGGTCCATCTAGGATTAACCCTTTTTTCTGTATTAGCCTACAGACAGCCGCTAGAGGGCTTACGCGCTTCTCACTGTGATTTTCACAGTGAGAAGACGCCAGCGTCCATAGGAAAGCATTGATAATGCTTTCCTATGGACTGGCTGAATGCGCGCACGGCTCTTGCCGCGCATGTGTATTCAGCCGGTGACGGAAGAAGAGGGAGGATAAGAGCCCGGCGCTGGAGAAAGAGGTAAGTTTAACCCCTTCCTCCCCCTAGAGCCCAGCGGGAGGGGGACCCTGAGGGTGGGGGCACCCTCAGGGCACTATAGTGCCAGGAAAATGAGTATGTTTTCCTGGCGCTATAGTGGTCCTTTAATCTTACATTAACTACTTGAATTCATTTGAGTTGATCACTTTTTAGTTTAATGGACACTATAATCACCAGATTCACTACAGCTTAATGCATGTGGTTCTGGTATCTATAGCCTGTCCCTGCAGTCTTAGCTCTGTAAACACTGCACTTTCAGAGAAACACCTCTAGTGACAGTCACTCAGACAGCGACTAGATGGGCTTCCTAGTTCAGTGCTGCCTAGTGTTGATTCAATGCAATTCTATGAGGAGATGCTGATTGGTGCAGCACAACAATTTGCCATGCATGCACAATAGCCTCCCAATGCTTTCCTATGGAAAAGCATCTGATTGGCTGCGATCAGCAAAATTGATGACCTCAGCCATGGAGGTGGGACAAGCTGTGGCGAGAGCGGCGCGGCGGTGGAGAGAAGGTAAGTTAATAATGTTTTATCTCCACACAGAGGGGGAGCTAAACATGTATTCTAGCACTATGGTGACATAGTAGTATTCCTTTAACCTACATTAAGACTATGTATTTTTATTTTGAGAACAGTTCCTTTAATTGTATGCGCATTTTATTTAACAAAATGTTCACACATAGTAAACATAATAATGTAATTATATTTAATGGATGAAGCTGGAATACTTACTTCACAATAAGAAAAGGAGAGTTTTTGAGAGAGATTTGTCAAAATGTTTTTTTTCCTCGTAAAGTGGTGCATAAATGGGAGATTGGTGATGTCACAATGGAATATTCCTGCTACTTCCACCGGTTTCCATGGCGATTGTCATTGACTTTAGACACAACACTTTAAAGGAGCACTATAGGGTCAGGAACATATATTTCTGACCCTATAGTGTTAAAACCACCTTCTAGCCCTCCTGCCCCTTCTTGCCACCCCAAATATAATAAAATCTTGCTTGTATTCAAGTCTGCAGCTGGTACCTCTGTCCCTGTCTACCTGTGAACAGTGGCGAAGATGAATCAATGCATCTCTATGAGGAAAGTTCAGTGTCTCCATGCAGTGGGTGGAGACATTGAATGGCAGTGATGCACACTAGGCAGTACTGCTCTAGGAAGCAGCTTTAGCAGCCATATGAGTAGTGGCCAGTGGAGTTATTAATAGGCTGTAATGTAAACACTGCATTTTCTCTGAAAAGACAGTGTTTACAGCAAAAAGCCTGAAGGGAATGATTCTACTCACCAGAACAAATGCAATAAGCTGTAGTTGTTCTGGTGACTATAGTGTCCATTTACTACATCTCACCCATTGCAGTTTGCATCTTTTTTTAATTACTAAAGTTTTAACATTTAAACAAGGTTACTGCACTAAACATCTCTGACAGCTTCTGGCAGTCCTTGTTCATGGTAATACAGCTATTGTTTAGCCAACCGGATGCACACCTTGATTAACTTAGATTCAATTTACATTAAATTCTAACTGGCATAGGTTGTACTAAACAAGCAGTCTGTTTGTTGTTGCAGTTAAAACAATCATGCTTTGTTTCTATTAGCTACTTAGTATACTTCCTTTTATATGTCGCAATTCTTGTGCTGGTAGCTTTACAATTAGGAAAGGAGGAAAAACGTCTGCTGTTTTTCCAGAAACAAAAAATAAACACTTGTAGTCTGTTTAAGTTAAGCAAAAGTAGGCGGCTATTTAATGATCTAGACGGGATATTAATAATTAAGCAGGGATTTGTTTGAACTGTTTCTTTTGGTCTTGTTGCAGCCCCATTATATATTTTGTTAGAATTCAGTGTGGTCCTGATTTACTCATGCTGCTGGCTAGTTAGTGTTTTTAGTATTTGTATTTAGCATTTTTTTTTATTTTTTATGAATGACGTTTATATGAGAGTTGCTCAATCAATCTGGCCGTTTTGGCACATATGTTGTACAAATGCAGAGCTCTTTGTGGTTTGTGTGAATTGGAAAATGATATTCATTTATGAAGAATAGGGTTTGCGTGCTGTCAAGGAGGTCTGTTTTTGTTCATCGTCTAAGTTATTTGATTATTTATTTTATAGAGCCTTTCTTATATGGCACCCTTATCCAGGGAAGTTGATATACATTAGTGATAATACAGTCCTGAGCTGGCTCATAATGCATTTGTCAAACTATGCCCCCTTCAGTTATTGTTAGGCTACAACTACCATAATTAAACAACAGAGCAGCCAAGTACTTCATAAGGTCCTCATGGTTCTAATGATAGTGTTTACCACGAAAGAGATAATAGGATACATAATTTTACAGCACATAACCACCGGCAGTTGTTAAACTACAGCTCCCGTGATCCTTTGCCCACTGTGATTATGGTAAATATTTTGGTGGAGAGTCTCAGAAGCTGAACTCAATGGCAAATACGAAGTCTGCAGTTTTTCTAACTGTGGACTTGCTAAGAGATTAGGAATTCATTTCCAAATGAGATAAACTTTTACTTTAATGTGACATAAAAAATAATCAGAACAAAATTTAAAATGTGAAAGTTGTTTTTTGTACTTTCTGGTTGTATTTGCTATCTTGTTCTGTGATGCTATATAAAAGTACACTATATGGACAAAAGAATTGGGACACAGATCTTATTCATTGAATTTAGACCCATTGCCATAGGTGTATAAAATCAAGCACCTAGCCATTCAGTCTATATTTACAAACATTTGTGAAAAAATGGGTCATTCGGAAAAGCTCAGTGAGTTCAAATGTGGTAGCGTGATAATATGTCATCTTTGCAATAAGTTTGTAAAATTACATCCTTCCACGGTCAACTGTAATGGGTATTATTGAAAGTGGAAGTCTTTAGGAACAACAGCAACTCAACAACAAAGTGGAAGACCATGTAAAGTCACAGAGGTGGTCACAGAGTGCTGAGGGGCAAGGTGCGTAAAAGTAGCCAACGCTCTGCTGATTCCATAGCTGATGAGTTCCAAACTTCCACTGGCATTAATTTGAGCACAAAAACTGTGTGGTGGGATTCCACAGTCGAGCAGCTGCATGCAAGCCTCACATCACCAAGTACAATGCCAAGCGTCAGATGGAGTGGTGCAAAGCATACCACTGGACTCTAGAGCAGCGGAAACATGCACTGTGGAATGCAATGTTATAAAAGTCCCTTTTAGTGTAATGGTCAGGTGTCCTAATATTTTGTCCATATAGTGTATGTATATATTTAACATAAATTAACACACTCTGCTGGTTTATCATCGTTATAAGTGATGATATAATGTTGCAATTTCATGACTTCTTTTTCCTGTGGGCCCACGTTGCTTTGTCACATTTATTTTTGTGTTTCATTTATTCACTTTATATAACTGTTAAGTTGATGTAACATGTTGGTAGTAGTAGTAGTAGTAGTAACAATCTATTTGTAGGGAGCAACATATCTATATGAGGAACACTGTCTAAAAGAGGCTGAGAATAAAACAGTCCTCCTAGATAATGAATAGTGGAAAAAGGGCTAACAAGGAGAAATACAAAAAAAGATAGAACAAATATGTAGTCAGGTTTGACAATAAGTTGGGGCAAGCAGAAATGGTCTTAAGAGGTAATACAAATCACAACTGGGATAAATGGAAGTCTGGAACTGGGGAACACAGGACAAAGGGCAATGAGGACATACAAAAGAGATCGACAGGACAATAACCTTAGTAACAGAAAGAGAGGATCTTAAAAACTGAGCAAGGACTAATTGGTCTGGTTTTTGTAGAGACGATGATGGAAAGACAACGCCTTCTTTTGTGTCTTCTGATCGAACAAGCGCTTGAAACTGGTGCAAGGTAGTTGGGCATATCATACACAAGAGTGACACGATGCTATAGTATGCAGATGTGACATATATTTTGTACACATGCAGTGCCAGACTAAGCAAGAATTAACTCAAACATTACAAAAGACTGCTAGTTTCTACACAAAAATAACTGTAAAATGTGACTTATTTGATTAGATCTTTGTAGACTGTAAAGCAAGGTCAGGTTCTCCTGATCGGTTAGTTCCTCTAGTCAACATTCAAACATAGGCAGTTAAATGTATGCATGCAATTCTAATTTGAAACTTAAAGCGGCACTGTCATGGCCGATTCCCGTCTTTTTTTAACCCCCCCTCCCGACTCCACTACATCTAATTGTCCCACTAGTCATCCCTCAATGCCCTTATGCCCCCCATATTACCTATTTTTTAATCTTTATTTTCTGCCCAGATCTAGGTCCTGGGTGCCGCCATCTTTGTGTGGGTAGATGAAGTCCCTGTGGGACACGTCATCTTCCCACACTAGATAGCGCTGTGAAATTCCCTAACACTTGGGCATGTGAACGGGAATTTCATCTATTTATTAATTCGTCATAAAGACGAATAAATGAATAGAAATTTCAAACGAATGAACAAAGAACCCTTCGTTCGTTCGTTTGGTTTATGACAAGGAGGGAGCTACCGGCACGCAGCTCCCTCCTTGTAATATGTAAAAATAGAAGCGACAGGTAGCATTTCCTAAGCCCCCCATGTCCTCCCTCACTCTACCTGACAGAAAAAAAAAACAGATGCCCCCCCCCCAAAAAAACCCCATCTTCACCCAGCGAGGGCAACGCGCAGACTGAGCTCCGCAGGGCAGGGAAAGGCTTTATCAATTTGACTTAGAGCACTCTGATTGGTTGATTTCAAGCCAACAAGCCATCTCTCCATTTACCTGTCACAGCACTCTGATTGGTTGGCTTGAAATCGAAACAATCAGAGTGCTCTGTGTCATTTTACACAGTGTGGAAAAGTTCTTTGGAATTTTCCCATGCTGTGTAATTTGACTCATAACACTGTGATTAGTTGCTTTTCATGGGTAGGGACTGAGGGGAGGACAATAGGTCCCACCATTTTCATTTAGGGCCCTCACCCACCACTCATGGGTTTTGGGTGGGGGGAGGACAATAGGTCCCCCCTCATTTTCATTTAGGGCCCCCACCCACCTCAAATGGGTGGGGGCCAGGAGGGAAGACAATAGGTTCCCCCCATTTTCATTTAGGGCCCCCACCCGCCGGTTATGGGTGGGGGCAAGGGAGGAGGACAATAGGTCCCCCCTTTAGTTTAATAGCCTCTACTCACGTGGCACGTTGGGGGCTAGGGAGGGAGGACACTAGGATTTTTTTGTTTTTTTTGTTTTTTTATAACAGTGAGCAGCCACATTCTAATGAAATTCCAATCCGAACCAAGTCCCGAATTGAGTCGTAACATGAATGAACAAACTGTTCTCATTCTGTTAGGACGAAATTCGGTAGTTTCACCGGCGTCCTGTCTAAATGACAGGAGGTTTGGGAATAGTGACAGGAAGCATCGCGAGATCATGGAGCAAAGGTAAGAATTGTGGGAAAATTTCTCTGACCACAGGAAATCGAGCACACTTTGCTCCTCCGCTGGTCAGAGATGGTCAGGCGTAGGAAACCTCCATAATACAAAATAGTCCCTACTTTGTCTTATGTTTTAAAGAAATGAAGAACAGATCCTGACAGAGGGAGAGAAGAGAAATTGATTGGGGAAAGGTACGTTTGGCATGACAGTGCCTTGTATATTCATATTTGATAAAAATAACTAACTGAGGCAGCAAACATCACTTAATATTTCTAAAACAAGAAAAACTTTTAAAAGTCTAGTTCTAAATTGATGTTATTTTAGCTCATGAAAACATTCTGTCTTATGTGAAATGTCAGATGCCCGATCCCCATCTGTGAGGTTTAGCTGGAGCCAATGAGATTTTTGTTTGTTTTACAATCTTAATGAAACCCTTTTGTTGTGCGTCTGTTGCACAGGCATGCAGCCAAGTAGAAAGTCTGATGTTGTGTCGCTGTGACCAAAGGGGACTCTGACTAATTAGAACTGAAACTCTGGATACAAGAGATATGAACTGGCAGTTAAATGAGCTATGGCCACAGTAGCCTTGGTACACAGCATTCACAGTTAATTGATAATCATACACATTCATATACAGATTTGTTACCACCACACTGCATGTTTCTTATGCTAAGTTTCTTGGAAGTAACTTGAAATATCACCTTGATACAGCATACACAGAACATTATAATACAAACCATTTTTTACTGCAGTCGAATTTTGGATCAACATTTCGTGTTTCAAATGTTTTAGTACTGGAAAAGAGGGCAGAATGTAAAACCAGGCTTTAATTATCAATATATAACATTATTTCCCCCTGGAGATTATATCTAAGGTTTATCATTTCATGTCAGATTCAAAAGCACATGTTGTGGTCTATTGCATTCTAACAGTACTTTTCTTTTTGTGATTTTCAGTACACCCATTAAACTAGTTAAATTATGTATTCTTTACTATTGTTAGCACGGCTGTTAGTAAACTCCTATTCAATATAATGCTTCCCTATGATCAGCATTAGAGGCAGGGCCGTCTTTCCGCATGGGCACACTGGGCAGTTTTCTGGGGGGCCCACAAGCATGGGGGCCCCACAGCATTGCCCATGTACCGGGCAGACAGGGGAGATCCTATGATCTCCCCTGCCAGCCCATGGAGAGCCAGCCCTGCTCGCTTGGGTTGGACCCTCTTGGGCTGGTGGGGAGATCGAAGATCAAAGATCAAAGGGAGGGAGGACCTGGGAGGAAGTTCCTCCTGCGAGCATGCTATGTGGAATGTTGCCACGCTTTACCATGGCAACGTTCCGACACAGCATTCTGCTCGCAGGAGGGGTGAAGATAGAGGAGCTGCAGGCTGTAGATCATTACTCACCACTGGTCCACCAGGGCTGGGAGTTTCCCTCCTCCCACCAAAGGTAAGAAGAAGGGTGGGGGCACTGAGGGGGAACATGAAGCTTCTTTTTTTAGACCCATAATGTTGTTAAGATAGCCCTGATTAGAGGACATTAACCCCTTAAGGACGGAGGACGGTTCAGGACCGTCATCGGCATTTTTGCGTTGCCGACCGGTGACGGTCCTGAACCGTCCTAACCGTCCAATGTACTTACCCGATCGCCAGTCGTTACCCCGGCGGCGATCGGCGGTGCTCCCGGTGTGGGGAGACTGCCTGCAGCCCAGACAGTCTCCCCATGGCGGTTTAGGACCCCTGTGGCCATGTGATCGCCCAACAGGGCGACCACATGGTCACAATAGGTGTCCAAGTATCTGCCTGCAGAAGGACTGTCTGTGCTGACAGGCAGTCTCCCTGCCAGTGTAAAATCAGAAAAAAAATTAAAGTGAAAGTTAATAAAAAAAAATATTATTATATATGTGTATATATATGATATATAGACATATATTATACCTATATAATATATGTCTATATATCATATATATAATAGACATATATTATACCTATATAATATATGTCTATATATCATATATATAATGTCATGCTAAGTGTATTTTTATATTAATATGTACATATATTAATATAAAAATACACTTATAATTAAATTACACACACATATATATATATAATATATATAATAACTATATATATTGTATATATATATATTATTATAAAATACGAATAATAAGTAATTTAAATTAAATTAAAAAAATTAAAAATAATAATAAAAATTTTAAAAAAAATTATATATCTATACGAAATTTTATTCCAACTGTATTTTGATATTAATATATATATATATTTATATCAAAATACACTTAGAATGAAATTGTATATATATCTATGTATATATAAATAAATAAAAAGAATGCGAACTATTCATATGTCCATATACAAAATTACATAAATAATTATATAAATATACACGTAGACTTCAAATATACAAATATGCATATATATTTAAATTCTACGTGCGTATTTATGTAATATTTTTACATAATTAAGTTATTTTATTGATTGCAACTTAAGGGACCTGCCTGCCAACCCAGGCCGAAAGTCCAGAGAATTTAATTTGCTATCACTGTATTTTACCCTGTAACGTTCTACGACACCCTAAAACCTGTACATGGGGGGTACTGTTTTACTCGGGAGACTTCGCTGAACACAAATATTAGTGATTCAAAACAGTAAAACATATCACAGCGATGATATTGTCAGTGAAAGTGACTTTTTTTGCATTTTTCACACACAAACAGCACTTTTACTGATGATATAATTGTTGTGATACATTTTCCAGTTTTGAAACACTAATATTTGTGTTCAGCAAAGTCTCCTGAGTAGAACAGGACCCCCCATGTACAGGTTTATAGCGTTTTTGAAAGTTACAGGGTCAAATATATGGGTCAAATATTTTTACATTGAAAATGGCCAGGTTGGTTACGTTCAGGGCCGGACTGGCCCACCGGGATACCGGGAAATTTCCCGGTGGGCCGCCGGCACCTGGGGCCGGGCAGACAGCTGGGTCTGCTGGCCGGCGGCCGCTGGCTGGGGGAGGTCTGCTGGCCGGCGGCCGCTGGCTGGGGAGGTCTGCTGACGGCCGCAGGGGGAGCAGGCTCTTCTGTCTCTGCTCCCCCGCCCTCACGCGCAGCTTAATGAGACCGGGGCCGGAATATGACGTCATATTCCGGCGCCGGTCTCTTGCTAGCGTGCGAGGGCGAGGGCGGGGGAGCAGAGACAGAAGAGCCTGCTCCCCCTGCGGCCGCCAGCAGACCTCCCCAGCCAGCGGCCGCCGGCCAGCAGACCTCCCCAGCCAGCGGCCGCCGGCCAGCAGACCTCCCCAGCCAGCGGCCGCCGGCCAGCAGACCTCCCCAGCCAGCGGCCACCGGCCAGCAGACCTCCCCAACCAGCGGCCGCCGGCCAGCAGACTTCCCCAGCCAGCGGCCAGCAGAAGACCTCCCACTGCGTCCACTAGCCCACCCAGCCGGTCACCAACAGGTAAAATATGTAATTCTGTTAGTGTCAGTGTGAGTGTATGTGTGTGTGTGTGTCTGTGTCATGGTGTGTGTGTGTGTGTATGTGTCATGGTGTGTGTCATTATGTGTGTGTCTGTGTCATTGTGTGTGTGTCTGTGTCATTGTGTGTGTCTGTGTCAATTTGTGTGTGTGTCTGTGTCAGTGTGTGTGTGTGTCATTATGTGTGTGTCTGTCATTATGTGTGTGTCTGTCATTATGTGTGTGTCTGTGTCATTATGTGTGTGTCTGTGTCATTGTGTGTGTGTCTGTGTCATTGTGTGTGTGTGTGTGTGTCATTGTGTGTGTGTGTCATTATGTGTGTGTGTGTGTGTCTGTGTCATGGTGTGTGTGTCTGTGTCATTGTGTGTCTGTGTCATGGTGTGTGTGTATGTGTGTTTGTGTCATGGTGTGTGTGTCTGTGTCATGGTGTGTGTGTCTGTGTCATTGTGTGTGTGTGTGTCTGTATCGTGTGTGTGTGTCTGTATCGTGTGTGTGTGTGTGTCTGTATCGTGTGTGTGTGTGTCTGTATCGTGTGTGTGTGTGTCTGTATCGTGTGTGTGTGTCTGTGTCATTGTGTGTGTCTGTGTCATTGTGTGTCTGTGTCATGGTGTATCTGTGTGTCTGTGTGTATTTAAAAAGTGTTTTTACTCACCTTTTTTTTTTCTCCCCACGCCGTGCTGGTCTCCCCTCGACTGGCCCTGCCTCTATGGCTGAGATCATCAAGCATGATGATCTGAGCCAATCCAATGCTCTGCCATAGGATTAGCTGCAAAGGTGCTGCCCACTCTGCAATCACGCTGTGCAGCACTGACACAGGAAGCACCTCTAGGGACTGTCTGAGTGGCTGTCACTAGAGGTGTCACTAGGAAGCAATGTAAACACTGCATGTGAGTATGCGTAATGTATTATTAAATTAAAAGGACCAATATTATATATTAGAAAAAGAAATATATATATATATATATATATATATATTATATATATATATATATATTACTCAACCATCTGGGGTGGCAAGACATTGCCTTACATATTACATACGGCAATATATGGGGCAATGACTTATGGGGCTGGCATAGATTTTTTTTTTTCCAGGGCTGCTTTGTATCCCCAGTCCGGCCCTGGTTACGTTGCCTTTGAGAGCGTATGGTAGCCCAGGAATGAGAATTACCCTCATGATGGCATACCATTTGCAAAAGAAGACAACCCAAGGTATTGCAAATGGGGTATGTCCAGTCTTTTTTAGTAACCACTTAGTCACAAACACTGGCCAAAATTAGCATTCAATTTAGTTTTTTACTTTTTTCACACACAAACAAATATGAACGCTAACTTTGGCCAGTGTTTGCGACTAAGTGGCTACTAAAAAAGTCTGGACATACCCCATATTGAATACCCTGGGTTGTCTACTTTTAAAAAAATATGTACATGTGGGGTGTTATTTAGCGATTTATGACAGATAATAGTGTTACAATGTCACTATTGATACATTTTAAAAATGTATGTTTTGAAACCGCAATATCCTACTTGTACTTATAGCCCTATAACATGCAAAAAAATAGCAAAAAGCATGTAAACACTGGGTATTTTAAAACTCAGGACAAAATTTTGAATCTATTTAGCAGTTTTTTTCATTCGGTTTTGTAGATGAGTAAAAGATTTTTCACATAAATTTTTTTTTTTTTTTTCAATTTTTCATCATATTTTTTTCATTTTTTTTTAAATTAAATTACATGAGATTATATAAATAATGGTATGTAAAGAAAGCCCCTTTTGTCCTGAAAAAAAACCAATATATAATTTGTATGGGAACAGTAAATGAGAGAGCGGAAAATTACAGCTAAACACAAACACCACAAAAGTGTAAAAAGATGCCTGGTCGCAAATGTACAACATCGCAAAAACAGTCCGGTCCTTAAGGGGTTAAACGTTCTCATCTCATGCAATACTAGTGGATGTCGAACATTACATGACCCTCTGTCTTTCAAGAAGACAGTCACTAGAGGTTTGTTTAGCCCTGCAGTTAAAACAGAGGATCTGGTCGTTTAAAAGTATATAACCCCAGTATAAAAAAGTGCTGATTTCTGTGAGAATTTTTTTTTTTCTAACTAGGGAACAACACCCTGGCTGTCAATCAAGCAGCCAGGCAGGATTCCTTCCTACTTAAATTAGCTCCTCTGAGTTAATAGAAGTTGCATGCATGCTCTACTTGAGCGTGCTTGCCTCCTCCCCTCCCTCCCTCCCTCCCTCACAGACCTCAGACCAGCTCCTCAGTTCCAGAACCCAGACCAAATGTGCACACACGTGCATGAGCTGGCACACACATGCACATGAGCACCAAGTCAGAGGCTTCTCAATGAAAGTCTCTTCCGGGAAAAAAGCGGAGGGCTTGCTAAGGCTGCAGTTCATGAGATCTTTTAAGATATACCGCCAATAAATACAAATGTAGTCACTGGAGGTATCCATACTAAATACTGTTTTTCTTGGGGTTTTTTTTTTACAAGTGGGCAGTGGAGTGCTCCTTTTTTTGCAGTTTTCCTGACTTTTACTGAGCCAATAAGAGTCCAAGACTGACATTCAAGGTTAGACTATAAAATCTACTAAGGACAAAGGAGCTATAGGTCTGATCACTACAATTATTACCATAACATCCCTATACCTCAATAATTATGGTGCCGCTTACAACTTATTGTAATGACTGCTCTTTGTCCAATATTTTTTTTTCAACTTTTTGTTTTTTAAATTTGTCAGACTCTACATCAAGTACAGCTGGGGGATATAGGCTCAGGAGTCCCCAACGGAATCAGCTGCATAAGATTAATTACTGTGAGTTACTTTACAACTAATTTCTTTGTCATGATGCACACAACAGAATCCCACAATGCAGAAATGTATTTCTTGAAATGTATAGAATGGTGTTTTAACAGTCCTTGAGCTTTGTAGACTGCTAGACACAAACATTGAAAGTAGTTGATCAAGAACAGAGCACCAAGAAACAATTCTATAGCAAGGTAAAGGCAGCAAGAAAGGATACAACTAACGGGCTGCAATCAGAATACCAAAAATAAGTTTAGTATGAAGAACAAAGAACAAATTCAGCTAAATTATCAAAAACACTCCAGAATGGGGGATAACCCCTTACTGCATCTAAAACCATAGACCTAAAGAACATGGGGCATTTACATGGGATTAGTGAGAAAGGAATCAAGTGAAACTAAAAATAAGCAATAGTTGTTTAAAAAGTAATTGTATGAAAATCTACAAAATAAGTAAATTATCACCTAATTGGTGATTTCAAAGAAGATCCTTTTTTTGTTGTGGCGCGAGCCGTCATGACGCCAGAGGGCCTCTAAACACCTAAATCAATGTATGCTTAGGTTTTGGGGGCATGGTTACACCAAACACCCCCCCAAATGTATAAAAACTCACTTAGCCCATGACACACTGCCCTGTTGTGGTTCCTAGGTTTCTAGTGTGTTCCCAATAGTGCAAACCTTTGTCTGTTTGTGGTATTTTTGTATTGGTTTTGACCCGGCTTTGTTCTGACTACTCTGTTTTTCTTGTTCCCTTGACTCGGCTCTGACTCTCATTCTTCTAATTTCTGGTTAGCCTTGACCTTCGATGGTTCTGATGTTCCTATATTTCCTTTTATTTATTCTTTCACTCTGGCCACTTTTAGTACCGGCATAGGGACCTTTCTCTGTCTATATTACTTTGGAGGATTTAAAATTATGCGTGTTGGGCATAATGCTACACATGCTTGAAATAGATGCTATATCTTGTTATCTCCTTGTAGCATGAATATATCAAACATCATTGCATCAATTTGGCCATCCCACATTTCCTGCTCCCCAAAGAATCCAGCCTTAGGGATAGCCTGTTTGACAGGTGGTACTTGTATAACAAATTTAAGAGACAAACTAAACCTGCAATGGAAACTAATGTATACAGTTGAAATTCAGAGCACCTGCAATAGATAGTACAAACAAAATAATCAATAATAAATAATAAAGATAGTCTCATGTGATGTTTCTGCATTTCCTGTAAAACTCTAGGTTGTGCACGTTTTGTAATGAGTTCTCACCAAACCAGGAAGTGACAGATGTTTACCTTATATTTTCAATATCACTGCTAAGCTTTTCCCATAAGCAGTGGGAAAGGGCACAACAAGAGTTTTGGAGTTGAAGTTCACTTCTCAGATTCCTGCTAAAGAAAGCCAGCAACTCAACTTTGTCATGTTACCACAGTTGAATGTTTGGGGCAAAAGGAAAACACTGCAAGCATGAAAGGATTGTTGGGGCAGGTGAGCTAATGAAGCAAAATAATTAGTGTTAATCAGTATTAAAAAAAAAAAATATGATTGCGAAAAAAGCACCCAGGATAAATATATACTAACCTACTCATCCACCAAATACATACAGGAGCCTAGTGTGTCTCTACAAGGGAATTATCTTTTCGTTTCCATCGAACAGTGTTCCATTCATGGTGTTTCAGTAGTTATTAGAAAGATATATTATCGTTTGATTGCAAACCAGTGCACCGATTGCATTCTGATGTATGGAGTTCCATGATAGCTAATTACAGTAATAACCTTCGTTTGGAGCAAGTAATTGCTAAATCGAAACATAGTTCCCTAAATAAAATGGTATTTGGAATTCTGTCCTCGTAGTTTAGCTTTTTATTTTTTAGTTAGACATAAATAGGTCATGTGAATTTAATTCTATATGTAATTACTTAATATTTTTTCACTCTAAAATGTAATTTAGACTCTAAGATATAATTTAGATATGGATGGATTGCAGACAAATGTATCATTATGTTAAATAAATCACCTAAGTAATTTAGAGATTCTATTTTTAATATTTACCAAAACACCCAGAGGAATGCTGTAAAACAGACCAGCATTCTGAAACATTGGAAAGAACCAACTATCTACTTAACTCCAGATTAATTGCATAGGGAAATTGCAACTGCCATTCACTTGTAATCAGAAAGTAGAATAAAAGAGAGATTTTTGTAATCGAACACAGTGGGTGCCACGACAGGCACACAGGGGTGCCGCGGAATGTTTCCCCGGTGCTATGATTATAGCACTGGGAAACATAACTGCTAAGCAGGGGCTGGTCAGGTGCCATGGCCCTTTAAGACCGCGACCGGATCCCTGTAATGTTGGCCGGCTGGGAGGAGGTGACAGCCTGTCACTTCCTCCCAGCATCATGCAAAGAGCGGGAGAGGAGGCAGCCGCAGCATGAGGGATAGGAGCAGTCCAGAGTTGCTCCAGACCCCTCACATGCATCAACCAGCAGGACTCCAAGCCACCCTCCTGGACATACAAGGTAAGCTAACAGGAAGGTGGCTGGAGATATAAAAAAAAATCACATGTGTGAGTGTATGAGTGTGTGTTTATGAGTGTTTATATGAATGTGTGTATGAGTGTGAATGAGTGTGTGTATGTGTGTATATGAGTGTGTGTGTGTATATGAGTGTATGTGTGTGTGTATGAGAGTGTGTGTGTGTGTGTGTATGAGTGTGTGCATGTGTATGAGTGTGTGTGAGTGTGTGCATATATGTCAGTGTGCTTCTTTCAGTGTGTGTGTCTGTGTGTGCACACATCTGTGTGTGTGCACAAATCTGTGTATGTGCATCTGTGTATCAGGGTGTGTGCATGTATCAATGTTTGTATGTGTCAGGGTGCCTGTGTGTATATGTCGGTGTATGTAGTGGTGTATCCTGGTTTTGTGCTGCCCTAGGCATGACAAAACTCAGGCACCCCCCTGCCTTCTAAATACACATACACACTCACTGACAGACACATATACACTCAGTGTCAGACACACATACACTAACTAACAGACATACACACTCACTAACAGACACATACAGTCACTAGCAGACACACACATTCACTAACAGACACGCATACACTCTCACTAACAGACATGCATACACACTAAAATACACACACAAACTAACACACACACACTAACAGACACACACACACTCACTCAATAACAGACACACACACACACACACGCACACACACCACCCCCCAGAAAGTGCCGCCCAAGGCAAATGCCTTGTTTGCCTCGGGGTAAATACACCCCTGGGTGTATGCGTGTGTAAATGTGTGTGTATGTGTCGGTGTGTATCTGTGTGTGTGTGTATGTGTCAGTGCATATCTATGTATCTGTGTGTTAATGTGCATGTATATCTGTGTAAGTATGTATGTATGTGGTAGTGTGTGAGCATACATCCAAGCAGTCAATCACCAGCACAACATACAAACACACTCCTGCAATCTAACACAAACATTACATACAAACACACCCCTGCATTCAAACTCCCAAAAAGATGTACAAACATACCACTTCACTCAAACACAAATACTTCACACAAATGTATGTGATGGACCGCCTGGCACTCCGACTGGGTGCCTTCACCAATCACTGCTTCCTAGTATCTCCAAGTACTTCCAAGCACTCCACCAGACACCATCAGCACTGTAGATCTCGCTGTCCTCCACCCACCCTGGACTCAAGTCAGGGATCCAGCTTCCAGTGGGTAGACCTCTCCTACTCCAGAAAGTATAGCAGGATAGGTCTTACAAAAGCTAGTGATGTAGCTGGTATAGCTGTTCCCTACAATCACGAGGCTCTGTGTTGAGGGTAAAGTTGAACTGCTTAATGGCAGCCACAACTGGCCTAATATGCAAATCCCCATGCAAGGGGTTTTCCATACATATTGCAGGGGCATTCCCCATTGCACCTGAGAGGGGACTGTGACAAAGTACACACTGTTATTACATTGACTCTCATGTCCAGGACACTCCCACACAAAACAGGACAATCCCTCCTCTGTGCCTGAGGGATAATTGAGTCAGGAACTGTACTAAACTCAATTATTTCCAGGCACAGAAAACATATATTTTACAATAACCCCCAAGTACCCCCAAAACACATGGAAGCCCCACAAAAGTCATATCCCCTGATAGCCCTTTTCTGTGGGACCAACATATCCAAAAATCACCCAGATCGGTTTAGGGGTTCGGGATTTCCATTGAAGTCATAATTTTGACCGACCGTGCACATGGTCCTATGCCCAAAACAGTACCAGGGAATTATGGTCAATGGTCGGTCTTTCTTTCTGGAGTACATAAATCATATTAGTTTTTAAAGGGCCCATAGTCTTTTGGCAAGCAGGCCCCTCCAAGAACACGTGGCAGAGGCATTTCTGCCACAATGTACATCCGCATTAAAAAGCAAATATTACATTCAGACACACCCCTGCAATCAAACATTACATGCAAACACACCCCTGTATCAAAACACCAAAACTATACACAAGCACCCCTTCAAACACCAACAATGTACATTACACTATAGCGCCAATAAATGCCACAGTGCTGTAAATATATACAACCTAGAAATTTTGACTTGGGGTGCCTTGAGAAAATATTGAAATATTAAAGTTGCCTTGAACCTAAAAAGTTTGGGAACCATTGATCTAACGACTAGATCACACAAGGTGGTGGGGCTCCCTACAGATCTAACTACTAGATCACAAAGTGGTGCTGCAGTTATGGTATGTAATTGATAATCCACTAGAATTCTATCACCATCTGGAACCTACAGTTGAATAACTTTCAAAGTTGTGACTTATACAAATTTATAGTTATTTACAATCCCTGAGTAGGTTTATTTAACCCCTTAAGGACCGGACTTTTTTTGCGATGTTGTACATTTGCAACCAGGCATCTTTTTGACACTTTTGTGGTGGTTGTGTTTAGCTGTAATTTTCCGCTCTCTCATTTACTGTTCCCATACAAATTATATATTGTTTTTTTCAGGACAAAAGGGGCTTTCTTTACATACCATTATTTATATAATCTCATGTAATTTAATTTTTAAAAAATGAAAAAATATGATGAAAAATTGAAAAAAATACATGTTTTTTGACTTTTATGTAAAAAATATTTTACTCATCTACAAAAGCGAATGAAAAAAACTGCTAAATAGATTCCAAATTTTGTCCTGAGTTTAAAAATACCCAGTGTTTACATGCTTTTTGCTATTTTTTTGCATGTTATAGGGCTATAGGTACAAGTAGGATTGCGGTTTCAAAACCTATATTTTTAAAATGTATCAATAGTGACATTGTAACACTATTATCTGTCATAAATCGCTAAATAACACCCCACATGTACATATTTTTTTTAAAGTAGACAACCCAGGGTATTCAATATGGGGTATGTCCAGACTTTTTTAGTAGCCACTTAGTCGCAAACACTGGCCAAAGTTAGCGTTCATATTTGTTTGTGTGTGAAAAAAGTAAAAAACTAAATTGAACGCTAATTTTGGCCAGTGTTTGTGACTAAGTGGTTACTAAAAAAGACTGGACATACCCCATTTGCAATACCTTGGGTTGTCTACTTTTGTAAATGGTATGCCATCATGGGGGTAATTCTCATTCCTGGGCTACCATACGCTCTCAAAGGCAACGTAACCAACCTGGCCATTTTCAATGTAAAAATATGACCCATATATTTGACCCTGTAACTTTCAAAAACGCTATAAAACCTGTACATGGGGGGTACTGTTATACTCAGGAGACTTTGCTGAACACAAATATTAGTGTTTCAAAACTGGAAAATGTATCACAACAATTATATCATCAGTAAAAGTGCTGTTTGTGTGTGAAAAATGCAAAAAAAGTCACTTTCACTGACAATATCATCGCTGTGATATGTTTCACTGTTTTGAATCACTAATATTTGTGTTCAGCGAAGTCTCCCGAGTAAAACAGTACCCCCCATGTACAGGTTTTAGGGTGTCGTAGAACGTTACAGGGTAAAATACAGTGATAGCAAATTAAATTCTCTAGACTTTCGGCCTGTGTTGGCAGGCAGGTCCCTTAAATTGCAATCAATAAAATAACTTAATTATGTAAAAATATTACATAAATACGCACGTAGAATTTAAATATATATGCATATTTATATATTTGAAGTCTACGTGTATATTTATATAATTATTTATGTAATTTTGTATATGGACATATGAATAGTTCGTATTCTTTTTATTTATTTATATATACATAGATATATATACAATTTCATTCTAAGTGTATTTTGATATAAATATATATATATTAATATCAAAATACAGTTAGAATAAAATTTCGTATAGATATATAATTTTTTTTTAATTTTTATTATTATTTTTAATTTTTTTAGTTTAATTTAAATGACTTATTATTTGTAGTTTATAATAATATACAATATATATAGTTATTATATATATTATATATATACACGTGTGTAATTTAATTATAAGTGTATTTTTATATTAATATATGTACATATTAATATAAAAATACACTTAGTATGACATTATATATATGATATTTAGACGTATATTATATATATATATAATATACGTCTATATATCATATATATATACACATATATAATTATTATTTTTATTTATTAACTTTAAACTTTATTTTTTTTATGATTTTACACTAAGCAGGGAGACTGCCTGTCAGCACAGACAGTCCCCCTGCAGGCAGAGACTAGGACACCTATTGTGACCATGTGGTCGCCCTGTTGGGCGATCACATGGCCACAGGGGTCCTAAACCGCCATGGGGAGACTGTCTGGGCTGCAGGCAGTCTCCCCACACCGGGAGCACCGCCGATCGCCGCCGGGGGAACGACGGCGATCAGGTAAGTACATTGGACCGTTAGGACGGTTCAGGACCGTCCTCGGTCGACAATGCAAAAATGCCGATGACGGTCCTGAACCGTCCTCGGTCCTTAAGGGGTTAATGACACTGCAAAGTGTTTGCTGTTTATTTATATTCATAAACAAATATTTATAAACTGCACACCTGCTGTATTAACCTTTCACCCAATGCATTAACCAAAAACTTTCAGAATTACCCAAGGCATTAACACTCAACCAAAGTATTAATCCACAACTTAAAATTAAACAAACATGTATTCCTGACCCTATAGTGTTAAAAACAATATCTACCCACGGCTCCGTCTTGTCCCCCTGAATATTGTAAAATGTACCATTTATTCCAGTCTGCCAGTGTTGGCTCTGCTCCTGTTGTGCCTCCTTGGATGACATTCTTCAGAAGTGATGATCTAAGCCAATTGCAATGCTTTCCATAGGAGGAGTGGCCACTGGAAGTGTCCATTGACTTTTCTCGCCCCACCTCACCCACCTCCTCTTCCTATGCTCCTGCCAGATCGAAAAAGGGTTAAAAACCCTTTTGTCTTACCTGTTTCCAGCGCCGTGGTAGACAGCCACTAGAGGTGGAGTTAACCCTGCAAGGTAATTATTTCAGTATTGCAATAATTACAATTGCAAGGCTAAGAGGACAGGGACACTGCACCAAGCCCACTTCAATGATTTACATAGTTACATAGTGTAACGGCACCCCCAAGCATAAAAGGGGTTTACAGCCGTTTAGTAGATATTCTGGTAGGCATCTTCCAGCCACAGCTCCTGCCATACCCGGTGCTCCAGTTCCTTTATTCACTCCTCCACGGGCTGCTCTCCCAGGAGGAGCATCCGCAGTGCCACTCGTGTCTGCTGTTGCTGCTCCTCACTGGGGAGTCCCTCGCCCCGCTGGTGCTGTATATTATCCAGTGCCTGGTACCAGATGCCTTTGCGGACTGCATCTCGATCGTCCATGACACCCTCATCGTATAAAACTGCTGGTTCCATCCTGCTGCTGTCAGGGTCGCTGTACTCAGACATGCGTTGCCCTCAATTTGTAAATCCAGGGAATGTGTTTCCTTGTAGTGTTTGTAGTGTTTGTAGTGTTTCCTTGTAGCTGTCCTTCTGGGCTGTGGCAATGATCCTGCCGCTTGCCACCAATTGTAACGGCACCCCCAGGCATAAAAGGGGTTAACAGACTTTTAGTAGATCTTCCCCTTCCAGAGACACAGGCACAGCTACTGTAGACACCAATCCACCGAACCGGAGAAGCATATGAATGCTCTCAAACATACGAATGCTGTAAACAGCCAAATAGGAAAAACCATACGAATAGGTTTACACTCCTAGCAGTCAAACTGGAACAGCATACAATAAATCCCCCAAGAACGAGACAAGGCTCCGTTTTGAGGGTCAAGCAGGAACATATAGAGAGCTGTGGGTTTATTGTTCTTATATACACATTAGTACCACCCACAGGGTTTTGGAAAACAACCAATAAACACATACAATACACTCAGACACTCCCACACAAAATCCTCCCCTCTGCCTGTGATACAATTATCTTACACAATGGGTAATGTAATTATCACAGGCAGAGAAATACAGTTTTTCCACATTATTCATAACTTTAAAAGTATGCATCACATTCACATAAAATCAGCAGAGAATCAGCATACTCCAAATACAAACAAACGTCAAAATCATACAAATTGGTCCAATGTTTCAAAAGATAGATCATAGTCCTTTGTGACCAAATGAAGCATGGCTTTTCTGCCCAAAACCAGTTCCACAGAGTCTTCTATCCTGGAGATAATTGGGAAGTAATCAAATTATCTCCAAGGACAGAGGCAAAACTCCATTGAACACATGGCAGCAAAAGACAATAAAATACATAAAAATATATAACCGTGCAGCCATTGCATAAAACAGGTACATTCAACATATCCCCAGATAGCTTAGATCTGAGCGCACATTATTACTGAATGGCGCTCAGATCACATACATACAGTTCAATCGCCATGGAGCCAAAGTCTTTCACATAGTCTTTCGTTATACGAATGGGCTCCATGGCATAACTATCTGGGGTAACACTGCTCACATAGGGAAAGTACTGAATGACCCGGCTTTCGTGTCTTTGCAGGGGAAAATCAAGCGTTTCAACATGGGGCCATAGTCTAAAGGCAGCAGGCGGGCAACCAGGCTCCTCCAATGCACAGTGGCGAGATTGGTGTCGTCACACATAGCTAAACAGAGACTTGTGTCCATTAAGTTCAGCCTTCATTACATTTGTTTTTTGCTATTGATCCAAAAGAAGGAAAAAAAAACAGTTTGAAGCACTTCCAATTTTGCAACAAACTAGGAAAAAAATTCCTTCTTGACCCTAGAATGGCAGTCAGATTAATCCTTGGATCAAGGAGATATTACCCTACATTGATAAATTATATCCTTGAATATTCTGTTTTTGCAAGTATGCATCTAGTTGCTGTGTGAACATCTGTATAGACTCTAATAAAACCATTTCTTCAGGCAGAGAATTCTACATCATTATTGTTCTTACAGTAAAAAAACCTTTTCTTTGCCTTAGACAAAATCTTCTTTCTTCCAGTCTAAATGCATGACCTCGTGTCCTATGTAAAGTCCGGTTTGTGAATAGATTTTCACACAATGGTTTGTATATATGCCATTCCTTTTTTAATTTTGTAGCCTGCCTCTGCACTTTTTCTAGTGCCATAATATCCTTCTTTAGAACAGTTGCCCAAAATTGCACAGCATATTCAAGATGTGGTCTAACCAATGATTTATAAAGAGGCAAAATTATATTCTCATTCTGAGAATGAATGCCCTTTTTCATGCATGACAATACCTTACTGGTCTTAGCCACTGCTGGTTGACATTGCACATTGTTGCATAATTTGTTGGCTATAACAATTCCCAAGTCCTTTTCGAGTGTTGTTATCTCTAATTTGCTTCCATTAAGGGTATACGTTGCTTGTGCTGTTGTTATCTCTAATTCATTTCCATTAAGGGTATTCATTGCTTGGGTATTCTTTACGCCAAAGTGCATAACTTTGCATTTTTCAACATTAAATTTCATCTGCCATTTGAGTGTCCAGTCCAACAGTCTATCTAAATCCCTCTGCAGCAAAGTAATATCTTGCTCACATTGTATTACTTTACAGAGTTTTGTGTCACCTGCAAACACTGAAACGTGACTTTCAATACTTTTTTCAAGACACCACTTACCACCTCTGTCCAGCTTAAAAATTTACCATTAATGGCAGCTCTTTGTACTCTATTTTTAAGCCAATGGTCTACCCAAGAACACGAATTTTCATCTAGACCAATTTCTTTGAGTTTGAACACTAATCTATTGTGTGGAACTGTATCAAATGCCTTGGCAAAATCCAAATAGATCACATCCACTGCAACACCCTGATCTATACTTCTACTTACTTACTTTTCCGTAGAATCTTAGTTTGACATTACCTCTGCTCCATAAACCCATGCTGATTTTTGCTTATAACCATGTTCTTCTCAAGGAATTATTGAATATTATCCATTAATAACCTTTCAAATACTTTTCCAGCCACATAAGTTAAGCACTCAGGTCTATAATTTCCAGGCAAGGATTTTGGACTCTTTTTGAATATAGGAATCACATCTGCCTTCCTCCAATCCTCCAATGCTCCAGAACACCTCCTGAAAGAATCTTGAACGATTAAAAACAGAGGTTCACTTATTTCTACACTTAGTTCCTTAAGTACTCGTGGATGAATACTGTCAGGCCCTGCAGCTTTGTTTATATTAACTTTCTTTAGTTGCTGCAGCACCTTGTCTTGAGTTAGCCAATTACAATTTTCTGCAAGTTTTTAGCAGCAATCATTTGCACAGCTATTGCCTGGGGTTCTCCCTTAATATATACGGAGGAGAAATATCTATTTAGAATTTCTGCCTGTTCCTGGTCTTCATTAACTAACAACCCGTCCCAGTTTTTAGTGTACCTACACTTTCATTTTTTGTTTTTTTAGAATTTATGTACTTAAAAAATGCTTTGGGGTTGGTTTTGCTCTCTTTGGCTATCATTTTTTTAATTTTGAAGTTTAGCGAATCTAATTATTTTGCACACATTATTGGCTTCCTTATAGGATGCCTCTGATTTCTCCAATTTGAATGCTTTAAATGCCCTTTTTCTATTTTTAAGAAAGATCTTTTATATGTATTACCCAATGGTACATACTGAGAAATGTACCTTTCTAATATTTGTTGGAAGATGTTCCATTTATCCTCAGTGTTCTTTTCACTAAAGAGTTTATTCCAGTCAATATATTGTAAAGCTACCCTTAATTTATAGAAATTGGCCTTCAATGAGATGAAGTGGTTTGGTGTGTCAGTACTGTCACTTTAAGACCATACACCAAAAGCAATAATCCACACTGATCTGTACAGTTAACTATAATTTGGTGTATTAAAGTGGCAATATCACAAATTATGCAAATTGAAGGGGACACGGGAGTAAAAACTAAAAGTTAACTGAATCAGAGCTTGTGATTTTCAGGAGTCCTCATTCTTTTACATGGGAGTATTACATTTTTCTCACATATGTACTTTAAATACCTAATTACATTTTTTTCTTCTATTTAACTATTACTTGCTATTGCAAGTCTTAAGGCTCCTCCTTGCCCCCAGCAACACATTCTCCCTTGCAATTTTGGCCTCAATACTAACCTGATCTCTGTTGACAGAACACTTCCTGTACTCATGTTTCATCTGCTTTTCTTGCACCCCAATTGGATAACTTCCCAGTTCCAGCTGCCTAAAACGTAATATCTCCAAAACAGATTTTTCACTTTTTTCCCTTGTGATGAGCAAAAATCAAATCCAATTGGTTTCCATGATGATTTCTCCACTTTTGGAATTTTGACACAGAATCTTTGGATATAACCCAAAATCTTTCTACTTGATAATACTGCTCTCACTCATCTCCTCTAAGCTCTTTGACTTAGGATAATATTGAATTCACAAACTCTCTCTCATTCGTTATATATTCAGTCACTTCCTAAATCATGATGTTTTTACTTTATTTGGATTCTCCAACCCCACTCAATAAGATAGCCTAACAGTATTTTGCATAAAACCTATGAAGGTCATAGAAACCCAACTGAGGACAAATAAGATTCAAAGGCTTGTCTCCGGGCATATATCCCACTCAGGATACAGTCACTTTCATCTTAATTATGCTGTTCACACAGACGGAATATCCTATACAAGATCAGTCAGATGTTGTCTACAATGACAGTCTAGACCAAAATGCCTGAAAATTCTCCTTTGAACAAAAGGAATGATAAACTCCAGAAGTGTATTTTAATCTTTGACAAAGTCCAAGCTTTTTGAATACTTGCTAGAAAAATTTTATTTTAAGGTGTTTTCTCTCATAGATGGAGAAATCACTAGAAATCAGTTTCTGTATATTTGATTTTCCCATTGATTCTTCCAATGAAACATGCAGTAAATTATGTCTTAGTGGTATATTCACTAAATCGTAACTTGTTGCTAAATATAAAACAATAATAGCAGAATAAAAGGTATACTAAGTACATCCAGACCACTTTAACTCAATGAAGTGGTGTGGATACAGTGGCTCTTTAGTTTTTTGCTGTAGTGTAAAACATTGCCATTTAGTACATGCAGAAATGTTAGGATTGCAGTGTTAACCAGACATTTAGTGGCTGTCTTTCTGACAGTCACTAGAGGCGCTTCTGATGAATAACTGAGTCAAACTCGGTTATTCAATGAAATGCTGCTCGTATAGAGCATTTGATTAGTGCAGCATGGTGCTTTGCCACATGTGCACTAGCTTCCCAATAGGGAGGCTTTTGATTGGCTGATATTATCAATCTGCAAGACCAATGCAGCAAGAGAATAAAGGTAAGTAAATCTCTGTTTTTAACCCACAGCATAATATTCCTGTTTGTATTCCTAACACTACAGTGTTCCTTTAATGCTCAGAGGTATTTTCTACTCTGATATTTTGGCTCAAACTTGTCAAGTCTTTTGCCAATTTACTTACAAATCAATACCAATGTACAAATCACATTTATAAACTTGATTTTCAATACAAACTAAAGCTTCCTAGCACCATCTCGGTACATTGCAAACAATACATCTTTTTTTTTTCCAAAAGGTTGTCTGTACCTTTAACTTGTCACCAAATATATATAAATCACATTAGATCACGTTCTGCTTTGTTAAACCTTCACAGCATCCAAGCATCTTTTAATAAACGTAACAGCAATCTGCACATTTGTGGTTTAGATTAAACTCTGCGTAGAGTGAATCAGTTATACACCATTTATCATTGTCTGTAACACAGCGCAGCATGTTTGTTAGGAATGTGAAAATTATGTTTTCTGATAAACAGCTTGTTTTGTAAGCAAGCCGTGTAGTCAACTTGCATTTTATCATTTCTGTAGCCTATGCATTTGATTATTCCACCATGTACATCTGCTCACAGCTAAATTAGTAAAATTAGCCTCAAGTAAACAAGTGCACACCAAAACTAATTTGGTTAAAAAAAAAAAAAAAGACCAGCAAAACACAGATTATCATATACATATCCGATTTACAATTAGAACACAGCTGCATAATTACCTAGTCTTTACTACATTTTAATGTCTGCAGTTAGACTTAGCATTGCTTTCATATTTAGAATGAGGTTAAATCACTTCTTCATTCCAGAATAAACATACGTTTGGTTCCAATTGTTTTTGATTTATATAAATCATGCTTCCCATGCCTTTGAAACAACTGTAGTATGTTCACCCATCAGACCAGCCATGTGTCATAAAATAGATCAGTGGTATTAATGTAAGCGTGGGTGGTATTAATGAAAAGCCTGTATTGCCATTAATACTATACTATGACATTCTTTCCTGTTTTTGGACAATAAAGCATGTATTGTTTATCCCCCACATATAAAATTACCTATCTGTGTTCAGAACCATTTCAGGTTTCACGCATTAAATGATCCCACGGCTTTAAGCGAAATTATACACTTTTTTTTTTCATTTTGGGACTATTGCTGCAAATGCCATAAAGTGTATTTTTCTCATGTGAACCAGTTTTCCTGTATGTGGTATATCAAAGAGACCGCACAGGGTTTATAGTATTATTATTTTATAAAAATGCCTCTCTTATGAATACCTTTACTAGCCAATTAATTGGGCAAACTACCAAAACACGAATTGCTGACAACATGCATATAGCCCAGACAATACATTTCTAATTTAGACCTCAAGCACAGAACCTGTCAGAGACTGTTGTTCTTTCCCAATTTTTGCTTTTGACAAATTTTGCATCATATAGACATGGCTATGTAAGTGTGTATAATGCTGGTGGCTTAGGTAGCTATAACAGTGAACCAGAACTTCACTATATATATACTATTTGATTTTTAAAGGAATGCTTCAAGCTACAGCTCATGTCAGCAGGGCCGGACTGGGGATACAAAGCAGCCCTGGGAAAAAAAATCTATGCCAGCCCCATAAGTCATTGCGCCATATATTGTCGCATGTAATATGTAAGGCTATGTCTTGCCACCCCAGATGATTGAGTAATTATATATATATATATTGCTTTTTCCAATATAATATATTGGTCCTTTCAGAGTAAAACATTTAATTATACAGTAAGCATACTCACATGCAGACACAGACAATCTCACTGACACACACAAGCTCATTGATACACAGCCTCATAGACAAACAATTTCACTAATATACATAAGCTCATTGACATAAAAACACAAGCTCACTCACTAGCAGACACACACACACATGCAAGCAAGCAAACTCACTAGCAGGCGCACACACACACAGCTTAATGTAGTGGTTCTGGTGTCTATAGCCTGTCCCTGCAGGCTTTTGAATGTAAACACTGACTTTTCAGAGAAAAGGCAGTGTTTACATTGCTTCCTAGTGACACCTCTAGTGACAGACACTCAGACGGTCACTAGAGGCGCTTCCTGTGTCAGTGCGGATTGGCTGAGATCATCAAGCTTGATGATCTCAGTCATAGAGGCAGAGACCAGCATGACGTTGGAAAAAAAAAAAGTGAGTAAAACACTATTTTTACAAACACACACAGACACTACGACTGACACACACACACACCATGACAGACATACACACACCATGACACAGACAGACACACACACAGCATGACACAGACAGACACACTCCCACTGACATACATACTTGTTGCTACCTGTGTGGGTGGGTGGGCAGACTGATAGGTGCCCCTCCCCTTCTGTGCCCTCTTTTGCCCCCTGTCCTCCTGTGTGCTTTTTAGCCCCTTCCCCTCCTGTGCCCTTATGTAGCACCCTCCCTTCCTGTGCCCTCTTTAGCCCCCTCCCGTGCCCTCTTTAGCCACCTCCCTTCCTGTGCCCTCTTTAGCCCCATCCCGTGCCCTCTTTAGCCCCCCTTCCGACTTGTACCCTCTTCAGCCCCTTTTGTGCTCATCTTTTGGCCCCTCTCCCCCTCCTGTGCCCTTTGTTACCCCCCCTCCCCTCCTGTGCCCTTTGTTACCCCCCCTCCCCTCCTGTGCCCTTTGTTACCCCCCTCCCCTTTGTTACCCCCCCTCCCCTCCTGTGCCCTTTGTTACCCCCCCTCCCCTCCTGTGCCCTTTGTTACCCCCCCTCCCCTCCTGTGCCCTTTGTTCCCCCCACCCTCCCCTTCCTGTGACCTTTGTTACCCCCTCCCCCTCCCCCTCCCCTCCTGTGCTCACCTTCCAGCCCAGCCAGCCTTCCTGAAGCTCTTCTTGCGGCCGCTGGGGGAGCAGGCTGTTCTGTCTCTGCTCCCCCTCCCTCGCGAGCAGCTTAATGAGACCGGGGCCGGAATATGACGTCATATTCCGGCGCCGGTCTCTTTCTAGCGCGCGAGGGAGGGGGAGCAGAGACAGAACAGCCTGCTCCCCCAGCGGCCGCAAGAAGAGCTTCCCCTGCGGCCGCAAGGAGAGCTTCCCCTGCGGCCGCAAGGAGAGCTTCCCCTGCGGCCGCCATCCAAGCTCTCCATGCGGCCGCAGGACATCCACATGTCTCCCCGGCCCCAGGTGCCGACGGCCCACCGGGAAATTTCCCGGTATCCCGGTGGGCCAGTCCGGCCCTGCATGTCAGCTGATCACTCT